>NC_084553.2:44665950-44863450 GCF_033978685.3 Nerophis lumbriciformis | reverse complement strand
AAGCCTCATGTAAGGTTTGTGTGCAAGTTGCACATGTTTTAATTTTTACTGAAGTTAATGTTAAAAACGATTGTAATCATACAGGACAAATGTGTAACACAATATTTATTTTATGGTTTTACGGTAGAAAATGGATGAATGGATTAAGGATAAAGACACAGTGGTGTACAAGATAGAATACAGAGGTGTGCTTATAACAATTTTATAGACAAATTATACTATTTATAGTCGTGACAGAGAATGGGGGTGGGGCGCAAAATAGTTTTTCTTCTTAGGGGGAGGGGAATAACAGAATAATTGAGAAACACTGGCCGACCTTGAGCATTAGGTTTATTGTCTTAGAAAAAAAAAGAAAAGTTAAAATTCACAATATAGTCATGTTTCTGGGTTTACCCTCAGTCATGTTACTACACATTACCCCCCTTTGAAAAACAAGTCACATGGTAGTTGCATTCTCTGCAGGCCATGGGAAAGCCAAAATTAAGCTGACTCGTTTATTTTTCTTTACATTTCATGATATTTCCACTATGACTGGAAGGCGTTAAAATGTCTGCACAGTCCTAATGGTCTATGTGTCAATACGTTATATGCATAAACGCCATGTGGCTATAATTTCATATATTTGCTATTCATATGCAAAGAATTCCCTCTTGTTCCTTTCAGTCCTGTTACGCAAGTAAGTCTTCGCCAGAGCAACCTTGTACCCAAAAAACATTGCCTGTAATGGGCCAATATACATTTTGAGTAGTTCAATATGTGTATTATAAGATTTAAAATTGAAAAAAGAGAATTGTACGTTTATTTTGAGACCAGCAAGAACAAGCGAATGGCACCGATTTAGTGGAATTGCGCGTTGTTTGAAGGCCCAGTCTTTTGGAGAGTTCTGATTGCAGCAGCCAGGTGGTGACCCGGCATGCGGTACCAGGCTCTCAGCAGAGAAGGTGGACTTCTGGCCAAATCACAGGGCCTGAGAGCAGCCCACTCCAAGCAATCTGCCACCGTAGAGAATGAACTGTGGACACACTAATATTTTGGCAAGACTAAAGAAAGAGTCCAAATAAAGTAGGACATTGTAACTTTACATATATTTTTACAGGTTGAATATATTAAGATTTGGAGTCTTTAAAATATATCATGACACTGCAAACCCAGCACAGCTATGAGACCATGCAGGAGCTGACATATCAGTATATTTTTGTGCTTCTAAAGTCACAACATGCATTCCATAAATCCTCCAATTAACGCCTTCATTACATTAACCACTTAGTCTCCGATAGTTGCTGAGTGCGAGATCTACAATAAACAGAATATTTAAGGGGCAACGAGTCATAAAACATTGGCATGAACGGCTGTGCTGTAGACTCCTGATGTGTTTGTAGTACATCTACAAGATGGTTCGTAGCTGATGTTGAAGTATCATGAGTGGTCAGCATTCAGCAGCTTTATGTGAGGCTTCCTCTGCATGCACTTTAAAATGTCAGTTGCACTTCTCAATTGTTAGTGTGAAACTAATGCGTGTCAACACTTGTCATTCTGTTGTTTAAAGGAACCCATCAGCGGTATTAATGCAGACTGAGCAGTTTGCTCCAAACCGCTAAGACAGTACAACATTGGTTTTGTTGCTGCTGTGTTGTGCATAATACATGTTGTGTAAATGCCTACTATATTATTTTACACTCAAATTAATCTATTTATTATTATTCCGTAGAGTTTTTCATCCGGCTCTAACTCCTAAATCGTTCTTTCGATTGATCTCGTTCAATCGTCAAAATGTTGAGCGCTTTCAGGACATGTGGGCTCATTTATTCCCCAATATTACCGGTGTGGAGAGGGGCGTGGTTCACGCGTTCCCTGCGGGCGGGGTGTGTGCAGGGGCCGGCCATGAAGCGGCAGACAGGTGAGTGGATATCTCAGCTGGAACGAGTTATCTAATCACCTGTTCCTTTTATTAGCAGCGTCGGAGACCATGAGGGGGTGGTGTGGGCTGGAGACGACGAGAGCGACACCACGAGAGAGACGCTGAAAAGCGGAAAGAGACTTTGGGAGAAAGAAAATAAAAGAATTGTAAACGCTGCAGCGGATGGTTGTGCCAGTTCCTGTGGTCCCAGACGAACCCGAACCTAAGCCTTGCTACAACCGGTTTTACAGTAAATCCTAATTTTCATGTTTTTTGCCCTTTTTTTCTTTTAACTATTCCTTCCACATTTTTCAACTAATTTCAACCATTCCCATATTAAAACATTTGTCTTGATTCGGACTATAAAACCTGGTATTTTTTAACCCAAAATATTCCCAGTTTTTACAATATTTATGATTTTCCAAAATATTGGACAATACAATTGGTACTCAGCCCACCATTCTCACTTATGGTTGCCATTGCCATTTTTTCCATCCAAAAATAACCTTGACTGTCAGTAGACATTCCACACTTTCAAAAAATATATTTGTTGTAGAAAAATAAAACATTCATTTAGTCTGCAATTCGCAAAAAAGCAATACTTTGCCTGATTCTCTCCCTTTAACATTCAAAGTTGGACATTGATTTGACAGCTAGGCAGGCTAACACACATGCCTTTCACCCCAATGAAGTGAGTTTGAAACCCGGAAGGGACCAAATAAACAAATATTTCATTAAAAAATGTTTACATCTGTGAGTCATATAAATAAATACATTTTATTGTAAAGAGAGAACATTGATATATACCCGAAATTAGCCAAAAAATGTGTCTTGTCTCACAAATATATTATTTTAACCAAAGCAGCAAACTGATGGAAAGCCTGGCTGTTTAGTACAGTGGCTAGCATGATCGACTTACAAGCAGGAACACTTGGTTCAAACCCCTAACCACCTGAAGGCATGGACTGACCCACAAGGGTTAATTTAATTAATTAATTCTGGGATGCATACTTCCTCGGCTAATTTAGCAGCCAGTAACATAGTTACATTCCAACTGTTATAACATACAGTATATTTTTCATTTCTAAATTCATAGTACGTTGCAGTACAGTTTCCTATTTTCAAATTTAAATTTTTTCCTACAAACACATTATTTATACATTCAAACCATTTCACAGTTAAACCGTTTCCACCTTTCCGTATACATTCCACCTTACCTTATACATTCAACTCGCATTTAAACGAGCGTTCATCATTATTCAAACCATTCCTACTGTACATTCAAACATATTATTACAATACTCTACATTCCTTCAGTTCAACTCCAGCATTGGGCATTTACACACAATTCCTACTGGAATTGTATTTTCTAGTTGATAAATGACAATGTATTTTACGAGAGCTGCGTTATTCTTTCCACTTTCTCTGTCATGATCTGTTGACCGGGTCTTTTGTTTTGTTTAGCTTAGTATTTCCTTAGTTGTTGGTTAGTTCTGTTTCAGCACCCTTGTTTATTTTCTTATTATTTTTGTCACTTGCCTCTGATTAGTGGTCGGGACGCTCACCTGCTTCTGGTCACTATCAATCAATCAATCAATCAATCGATGTTTACTTATATAGCCCTAAATCACGAGTGTCTCAAAGGGCTGCACAAGCCACAACGACCTCCTCTGCTCAGATCCCACTAGTCAGAGAGCTTTTTAATCCTGCCTTGCGCCACATTCTACCTGGCAGTCTTGCTCGCTCTTCGCGACATTTACGTGGGTTCCTGTTTTCACCACGCTTTTTGTATTTTTCCCAGTGTAAGACTTTTTCGCTGTTCGCCACTGGCGATTATCTGTTTTTTTTGGCTCCATACTTGAGTTTTTGTACTTGTTGTCTTGCTTATTGGAATAAATCACCTTCTTACCTGCACGCTGCTTCCGAACATCCTTCTACATCTTGGGGAAACAACCACCCCAAAATTAGGGGATCCCGACGTAACATTCTCATGGAATTGAAATCATATTGTTAAAAAGCTTTTTTAATGAGTACCTTAAATTCTGTACTATAAGCCGCTACTTTTTTCCTACACTTTGAACCCTGCCGCTTACAAGACTGTGCTGCTAATTTATGTATTTTTCTTTTTATTTATTTTTCTGTTTTATTTGATCAGCCGTTTTACTGCCATGTTACAGACACCGTTTGGATACAATTAAGGTATGTAAATAAACATTTATCTTTCTGTGTAAATAACTCATTTCGCAACATATACTGTATATCAGCGTCTTATGTCCAGTCCAGTGTGGCTAATATATGGAAAAACTATTTGTTCCCCTATCGTGTAGTGGGTGCGCTCTATAGTCCGTAAAATACAGCATACATATTTTGGCAATAAATAAAAAATATTGAATTATAAAAATCACCCTGGCTATTACTGTATGGTAGAAGGGCAGATATAATTCTAATTCTCCAACGCCTTAAAGCTTGTCAAATTTTAAACTCTTATAGAAAAAATAATAATACTGTACTATTTTATTTTTGTAGGTTTCCACTTCCAGTTTTTCCTTTCATTGTGTTGGGCCTGATAGAATTCTTAGCCTGAATATGTTTGTTTCCAAATTATGGGAATATGAGGAAAGTATGGACCTCTCCAGTAAAATTGACTCATGCAAAATGAGATGAATCAAGCGAGAGGAGTGTAAATTGCAGCAAAATCTTTTAAATGGTTATGATTTTGGTCGGAATTGGGATTTTAAAAAAGGTAAAAGAGCCAAATGCAATCCTGAAAAGCAGGAGCAACCTCGAGGGGATAACGACAGTCAAAATCTGCAGAAAAACGGAGAAAGAAGGGCAGCGCTCAAAAACGAGAGGAAAAAAAAGGTTAGCGGCGAGTGTTGTATTTTGCGTCCTCTTCTACTAATGTTTTCCTCAAGATGCTTGAGGAAATGCTGAAAGAGCACGAGTAAATACATGCTATGATGTCTATAGAAAAGGAGATGGAAGAGCAGGGAAGTCCGGAAATGGCAATTCTCCTGTATCTCTTTTTTGCTAATAATTTTAAAACATATCCCTTTTGAAGTAATCATGGACAAGGGCGACAAAAACATGCAATTCAGTGATGAAAATAATAGTTTTATATGCCTTTATCCACACTGTCTATGCGGGGATATGTGCTCTAGTTCTGTCGATGAAGTCACAACAAGAGGTGGCGGCCAATCGAGTCTGGCGATGGAAAGTGAGTGTTCCAAGTACAGTTAGTTACCTACCAATTACTTTAAAAATAATTGGTTTTATAGGAAATGACTGCCAGATTAATTTTTAGGTGCAAAAATATACATAAACAGAGCTTTTTTGTAAAACTTACCATTATAGGTTGTAACATTTTACATTAAAACTACAGTTATTTGATTACGAAATCTAACTGTTTTTTATTTTAAGTCAAAGCAGTCAGTCCACTGATTTTTATAGACACCTGGCCAAACTAGCTGCAAACAACCTTAAACAATTACTTTAAACATTTTTCTTTAATTGTTGTCTAAAACCATAGGAAACAACTCTTGGATGTCTGACACAACATAGCTGAGGTAGCTGGGGTCAAAGGTCAGTCATTAGTTACACATTGCTTATCAGTGTTCTGCTGGGTGCATTTTGTGGGTAGCGGTCCTTGTCAAAAATGTTGTTTTTGATGATGTTTGTTAAAGTAGGATGGTGTGACCACTGAAGTCTGTCATAAGGTTTTTGCGTCCCTTATTGGAGAAAAAACACTTTAACTCCTATTATGACTTACTGTACCAAGCCTTCCCTTGCCATCAACTTTAACCATGATTAAAAGATCCTTCAGAAAAAAAAGAGAGACTACTCTCACCTCCACCTGTGGGTCTGGGGCCGCCGTTGCGCAGGTTTGAATCTCATCTGTGACCTTTGTCAAATGTCACCGCCAAAATGCCTCTCCAATCTTCCGCCTCGCCCTCATTTCACGCCGCCTATAATAGGAAGCCATAAAAAAATAATCTTTTACTATCAGTGCCAGTCACCACCTCATTACCACCACTGTCTGAGGGCCATGATTATAGGGATGGAAAAAGCTCGGAGGTTTGAGGCTGCAGGGCGTCCCGGTGCTGCATCAGTGTTGCTGACAGGCCAAGGTTAAATTACAGTTCCTTCCACAGTTGATTCACTTTCTCGCCGCATATCTGACAACTTTTACTTGTCACAGTAAAACTAGAATAGCAGCCAGTAGATCGGAAACGTACGCCAAGGTATATCTACTTTCCAGTTTGTGTCATTTGCGTCAAGGAAATGGTTCATTGTTGTGTTTTTTTGTCTATTTGTATGCGAGCAGGCTCCTTCCTGGTTTACAAAGTGTGACGTTACACTACGAGATTGGACCATTTTTGATTATAGGGTGGGGTGAACAGTTCCCTTGCAAAACAAGGCTGATGAGGAACTATGACAAAGTATACTAGGTTTACTCTGAACATGATAGGTAATGAGTAAGGTTTGGTGATATAGACGATATACAATATAAATTAAATACATTTGGCAGACAGTAGAGTTATTATTACTATTGTTATATCGTGATAATGCATGTTGATGACACTTTCTAGCTGTGTACCGCAAATTGGACAGCGACAAGCTAACGAACAAGTCCTCAACATAATGTAGCATTCTCGCTAGCGGCAAACTTCCCTCCACGGAGCAAAGCCAATTCTAAGTCAGCAATCCTCTCCTTCATGGTAGAAAATTAATTATGTTTCTTACAAGTGGAGGAAGAGCAATAGCTAAACATACTCTACTACCAGTGGCAGGCCGTGCGTTTCTCACCTAGGCCTTCAGTGATGTCCTACTTAGTCTGACTCCACCTCTCAAAATACCGTAATTTATGTCACCACATGGACACGGCTGGAGATACTATATGGAAACACATTTGCACAATCCTGTGCATGGTTCTCCTTAACAGTGTACAAAAGGGTCTATTTAACATTCAATAAACCCGCTTCAGCAATTATCTTACGTGGTACTGTCAAAATTAAAAGAATTGTAGAAAACAAATGAAACATGAAAAAATAAAGAAGTACAATATTTAACTCACAATTTGTACCACCCATTCGACGCTGTATAAGCCAGTGGTACCGTCGTAGTCGGTGAAAGTGGCGGGCAAACCATTTCGCCGCCGGTGTTGCGCCAAAATGTGTGCCTGCCAAAAATGTATTTCCTTCGCGGGAGCACGCACCGCTTGCTAAACCTTCATTGCTTGGCTTCGTCTGTCCACAGTGGATTACTAGGTGTAAAACAAACACTTTATCTTCGTGGTTATTGTACTGGTGAGTTTTCTGTAGCTTTCTATGGCTCGTATGGTTCCGGTGCCACTTCCTGTTTTCACAACTTGTGATTGGATACTCACTTGGGAGTCCCAAGTGAGTACTAATATCGGTATACCGTACAACTCTAATAGCTTGCATCCAAAAAACAGGATTATCTTGGTCCCAAGCAGGGGGTAGGATTTCAAGGTGGATTTCAAGAAGAAACTGTAGCAAAACAACAGATGAGGTGGAACCATAGACTCAAAAGGACCTAATTTCACTGTTGCGGAAACCCGTGCACTGCTGGAGGGTGTTCAGTGCCATTATGCCTCAATAGTAGGAAGCTCTGTTGCAAGTGGAATGGTGACTAGAAGAAGGAAGAAAGACATTTGGGGTGAAATCACCCAGAATGTTAATGCAATGGGATCTAGCCAGAAGAGGACCATGGAGCAAGTTAAAATCAGATAGAAGTATCTGAGGACCAGAGCAACAAAGGACCTTGCTGAAGCAAAAACCCCTGAAAGGGACAAAACACCCTTTAAGGAAGGTGACTACAGGGATGTGGTTCTGGACATTATTGGAGGGGAGAACTCTGAAGTTTTGCACAGGATTCAAAGAGTTGTAGGGGATAGTGAGCCTATGATTGTAGAGGAAAGTGAGATAGTTCCTCCTAATGCAGAGGAAACAGTCAATCTGGACCTCAGCACTATTTCTGAAGAACAACCTTACTAGTAGAGCAAACAGTCACAGGAAAAAGGCTTGACGCGTCCTTTGCCAAATAATAATGATGATGCCTATGAATTACTTCTCAAACAAGAAACTAAAAGAGCAGAAGCACAGATACTCCTGGCAGAGGAACAAATCAAGCTGACAAAACTGCAGCAAACTCAAGTGAAACTACAGATCCGCCTCCTAAAAGTACGGCTTAAAAATGCTGGTCTGTCCTCCTCAGAAGGAAGAACCCTGAACATTCTTTATTTAACTAACTATTGGACATTTAGCCTATTTACTTTAGACATTTTCATAATATCTACAATGTAATTGTTGATGTATATTTGTTTTGTATTTGTTGTGACTGAGATGAGAGAACATGAAATAAATTATCAATGAAAGTTGATGTTTTTTATTTTTGTGTTTTATCTCAAACTAAAAAAACATTACAGTGAACCCATGTTGGCTCATCTACCTGTTGCTCTTTGCATAACTGTAGCGCTCATTGGGATATGTTGTCCCATTTAGAGCACTGCTAATCAGGATTTGGTAATCTTGAAGACGGTGTATCTTGATCAGGTTGATCCAATCCATGTTGCTTTGAAAAATCGTCCTAAAAGTAAAACGGATTACCTGATCCTGGGTAGCAAAGAATGGGATTTCCAAATCCCCATAACTTTGATGTAGATTAGATGTTTTGAACAACTGGCCCCAGGTTCTCCATAGTATTCAATTCAGGGGTGGCGTGAAAAATGTGTGTGCCCTAGAGGAGCATCACAAAAACATATTGAGAACCAGTGTATTAGACATTAACTCTAGAGTTGAAATAATAGTTTTTAGTTAGCCAGAACTTTCTGGTTAGAAATGACATTGTGGACAGATGGTATTGAGGGAACAGCTTTATCGTGATTTTAAAAACATGCTACTTCCTGGTTCACGGAGAACGATGTAAGACGTTACTGTAGGATGGGACTGTGCCATTTGTTTTCTGAGATAAGGACAAGGCAAAAAACAAAATTCCTATATCTGCATTTTTATTCAGACTTGCACCAAAATGTAGCCAGTTATGTCCCCCCCTAAACACATTTTTATGGAAATCAGTTGTGTAGCTGTTGCATTTTCTTGCCAACTAACAAAGAATGTAGCAAACAAATGACACTCGGTGGAGGTAAATAAAAAATGAATTAATTGAAATTGTCCTCTCTGTCTTTTTGAATCAAGAGCCGGGTGATTCTGGTCACCAAAGCTTACTCTCTGATGGCCCAGAGATTTTGCAAGCACTCTGATCCCTGTGTGATGAAATAAACTATTGTGTATGTCCTCGCCCCAATATGCTAATCCAAGATTAATTATGGGCCAACCCTAATGAGGGTCTCTCTCTCGCTCTCTCACATGTGCAAATGCTTCCAGCAGTGGACAGAGGCAGATAAGCTTTTGTTCACTCCATGTGTAGTAAAAGGCTTTCATTTTAATATATATCCTCCTGAGAGCCAGCATCTTCTGAGGTGGACATTTGTGTTTCACATAGTAGGGTATTTTTTTTCATCCCTGAAATATGTAATTGACCAAAAACAAATGTCCATTGCAGAGGACTGTGGTTCAAATGATATTGCTACAGGAATAAAAATACAGTTAGAGTGTCTTCAATTAGGTGGAAATAGGTGCAAATGTAATTATTCCTATTAAAAATAAATCAAATTCAAAGCTGCCCACAACATGCTCAATGCCGTGTCCAGTGACCCAGACCCGTTTAATATGGTTATTGTGGGATTATTGACGTCACACTTACATCATGTTGATACCTTTCTCGGTTGACGGCATGACAGATGAATTCTTTTTCAGCCTAGTAATTACACAGGAAGTACAAATATGGGCAAAGCCACAGGAAATGTCACTTGTGACACCTTTTGTGCTTTTAAACATGTTGAAGGGAGGTTAGTGGCTGTTTGCTGTTTGGCATCGCAATAGTTGAACCCTCTTTTTATTCTTCTGAATACAGTGCTTGTATGTATGTACTGTATGTCCGGATGGTATAATAAAGTGTGCTGCATTATATCATACATGATCTGTGTTGTTGTTTTTAGGGCAATTATAAACTATTTTCCATCTGAAGGATCATCGGGACCCCGAAAGGGACAAGTGGTAGTAAATGGATGGATGGATGGATAGATAATTAAAGGAGCACATTTCTCAACAATACTGCTACTCATGCTCATGCTTAATGGAACATATCTAATATGGTGAGGCAGTAAAACTACAACAGACGGTATTGACGTTTATGAAAATAATATAGTCAAAAAATAATGTAGTCAAGGTCGATTAAAGTCCTCATCTCGGGCCTTGTTAAGACTTTCTGACCACTTCATTCGCCTCTTCTATGTTTTTGGGTTTTTTTGCAACACTAAATTCATCAAAGGGCCCAAGAAGTGCTTTTAGCATCAAACTAAAACAAACTTTGCTCTTCTTTTGCTTTTTATTCAGCTTTTCTGCATCGCTTAATCCCAAAGTAGGACTAGCCTCAACAAGATTGAGCATTTTTGTAGTCACATTCAACAATTTACAGTGGCTTACTTCTTTTTACACTTACGAAAGTGACAATTGCTTAAAAAGTGATGTGCTTCGACAATAGCCTTTGTCAACATAAATGATAAATGATAAATGGGTTGTACTTGTATAGCGCTTTTTTACCTTCAAGGTACTCAAAGCGCTTTGACACTACTTCCACATTTTATCCATTCACACACACATTCACACACTGATGGAGGGAGCTGCCATGCAAGGCGCTAACCAGCACCCATCAGGAGCAAGGGTGAAGTGTCTTGCTCAGGACACAACGGACATGACGAGGTTGGTACTAGGTGGGGATTGAACCAGGGACCCTCGGGTCAAGCACGGCCATTCTTCCACTGCGCCACGCCGTCCCTTACTGTTATTGTTTTTTACGTTCAATGATAACTAGAAGTTGACTTTTTTTTACACTTCTGTGGCCAATAACGGTGTTAAAAATGTGACATGCACCAGCAGTAAGCCTTTATCAAAGTTTTATCAATGGCTTTTTTTATACTTCACCTTCGTCATCAAAGTTTAAAATAGTTTATATTCTATTCATCCATTTTCTATACTACTTCGAGGCTGTACGCTTAGCTTCTTCACTCGGAGCACAGGTAGTACTAAATGAAAAAATTTAGTAGCACAGAAAAATGTTAGTAGCACAGGAAAAAAAAAAGGGGGCAATAATTATGTAATGTTCTGAATAACACAATTTTACTAATAACACTCAAACAATGTACACAGTAACACACAAGGACTCAAACATATAAACATAGTGCTCTCATAAGGCTTAATGCAACCCACAAGTGAACATCTATGTCCCACAACTTTTTATAGTCAAGTAATACTACATCATGCTTGTACTGAGCTACACAATATCAGTCATATACATCACTGCCATCACATCACATGCAATTAATTACATTACTGATCACAATGCTACTTATACACATGCCAGAATGACTAGTGATGTTGATAGGTTTTTAATGCAGTGAGTTCCTAGAACCCACAAATGGTGATTTGTATAAAATCCTTGGAAAATTTAATAGGACCCCACAAAAAGTGGCTGGTTGCAACCTTTGCGTGCATGCCTAGAGGTCGCTAACTTTCCAAAGTATTTTAAGCATTACATCATATATTATGTATGGCTTTTAGCACGTAATGAAATACACCCGTACGTTATATGTGCATGCGCATTAGCGTTGTGTGTTGCTCGTTAATGATCTAACGTTAGCTGTCAGTGAATAAATATGCTATCATAACAACAGAACAACATGACTGCAAATTCTTTGTTGCTTCTCTTGGACTGTTTTTATAAGTGTGCACACGCTCCCTGTCTGTACGAGAGTGGAGAGTGACAAGCATGAACACCAAACAAATTCGTCAGACCGATGAGCAATTCCTTTTCAATATAATTAGCAATTGTAAAGAATATAATCGCGACAAAAAAAATGGTTCTGTTAAACAATTAATGGTAAAATAACCTAGTCTGTAGTGTTCTTGTTATTTGTTAGTTGCTAACAGCTGAGACGTGTGTGAACTCAGGTAACATGCTTTCTTTCTGTATCAGAATATGATGAAGCGTAAGTAATTACACATACTGATATGCTAAAGGTCTTACGTCTTGTATGTGCATACAAATGTTTTAAATTAAAACATTTTCTGAGGTTATATTTCTCCTCTTTTGTTAATAACAATTTTTGTACAATCTTGGGTAGCAGGTTATAATTTGCTTTGTACATAATTTTAGCTGTTTGCAAATTCACTATATGGTTGAATTTCAATATTTTTGATTTAATAAATAAAGTGTTTGTTTGTTCTCTATATCCAACATTTTGTATTATTCTAATTATTTTTTTCTGTAACATGGTTAGTGAATGTAGAGTACTTTTGTAGTTATTTCCCCATATTTCTACACAACAACTCAGATACGGTAACACTAGCGAGCAGTAGAGAATATGGAGTGATTTTTGGCCTAGAACATGTTTTGCGTTATTCATTTTTATTATTATTATCATAAGTCATTATTGAAATATTTCTTGCCACCTTGTGTTGTATATGTTTTATATGAGATTTCCAGTTCATTTGATCATTTATTATTACACCCATAAATTTGATTTCAGTTACTCTTTCAATGTCTAGTCCGTCCATTTGTATTTGTGTCTGACTTTCTCTTCTACTGTTACCAAATAGCATTATTTTAATTTGACTGAGATTCAAAGATAGTATTTGTCAAACCATCTTTTTAATCTGTTCATTTCTTCTGTTAATATTTGTATTAGTTTCTGTGAGTTCTCTCCTGAATAAAAGGCAGTCGTGTCATTGGCAAATAATACTAACTTTAAGTCCTATGTGACTCTACAGATGTCGTTTATATAGAGATTGAACAATTTCGGTCCCAGAATTGATCCCCTGGGACCAAAGATATCTCCAGTGCTGTTGACATACGTTCACTTATTTTCACAAATTGCTTCCTGTTGGTTAAGTAACTTCTTATCCAGTTCAAGACGAGCCCTCTGATTCCATATCGTTCTAATTTATTAATTAAGATATTATGATTAATTGTGTCAAATGCTTTTGTTAGATCTATAAATACTGCTGCTGCACACTGTTTGCCATCTATTGCATTGGTTATTTCCTGTCATTTTTAATTAATGTCATTGACGTTGAAATGTTAGCCCTGTAGCCGTATTGGTTCTCTGCAAGTGTTCCACATGTATTAATTAATTCGTCCAATCTGTTGTTGAATATTTTTTTAATGATTTTAGAAAATTGTGGCAGTAAAGAATGAGGTCTGTAATTTGTTAATTGGTGTTTGTCTCCAGTCTTATAATTTGGAACAACTTTAGCCATTTTCATTTTGTTTGGAATTTTGAAATCATAGATTGCTAACATATGTTAAAGGCTCTGAAATTTCTTCAATAACTTTTAGATACTTAACTTTCATATCTATTTGGACACAGTCAGTTGAGGTCTTGGATTTACATTTCTTTACAATTTTAATTATTTTTTTCTTTTGTCACATTAACAAGAAACATCGAGTTGGGATTTCTGTCTATGGTGTCATTCATGTCCTCAACTGACCCAGAATCTGGGAACTTTTCCTCTAGATTTGGACCAATATTTACAAAGTACTTATTGAAGCTCTCAGCTACTTCCTGCATATTGTCACTTTTTACATTTTCGTTAAAGAGGTACTGGTGGTAATCCTTTTTAGCAACATTTTTAATAATACTATTATGATGCCCCATGTTAATCTCATATTGTTTTTGTTCCTGTCTAATAAATAACCATCATATTATTTTCTACATGTTCGTAAGATGTTGGTTAGCTTGTTTTTACACGTTTTGTACTTATTTTCTGCATCTATTGATTTGTGTGTTATAAATATTTTTTTCAATGTATACTTCTTAGTGCAAGCATTTAACAATCCCTGTCATCCATGGTTGATGGTTCATGGTATTTTTTTGCTTCTTACTGAGTTGTTTCAGTGGACAATGTTTGTCATAAAGCATCATGAAAGTATAAAAAAAATTACCATAAGCATCATCCAACTTTGATCACTCAGGTCATTCTTAAAAGCAATCATACTTTCCTCTGTGCATATTCTTCGAAATATATTTTTGTCAGCAATGTTTTTCTTCTTATAGTTTCCGTCATAGATTGTGAAAACCTGGTAGTTGATCACTTATATCAGATGTTAGCAAACCACTTGTTGTATTATATTTAAAATCATTTGTAAATATATTATCAAGAAGTGTGGCACATTGCCCTGTGATTCTACTTGGTCTTGTGATTTTAGGATACAAACCCATACTGAACATTGTGTCAATGAAGTCGTCAATAATTTTATGCCTATTTGGGTTCAGGATAGAGATGCGCGGATAGGCAATTTATTTCATCCGCAACCGCGTCAGAAAGTCGTCAACCATCCGCCATCCACCCGATGTAACGTTTGATCAGAACTGCACCCGCCCGCCATCCGCCCGTTGTTATATATCTAATATTAATTTAAAAAAAAAAAAAAGGGTGAAAACTACACGAATTGCACCTTGTGCAGACAAGATTTTTCGATAGGACACGGAGGAATTAGCGATGTAAAAGACCACGTTGGGACAAAAAAACAAGTCTAATGCCGTTGCTAGCGATACAAGTGGAAAACTTTCAACGTTTTTCTAGATGATAAATCCTGCATCTCACCTGGACAGAAGAAGTGTGAGTAGGTATTCCAACAAGTTGGTACTAGGGTTGTACGGTATACCGGTATTAGTATAGTACCGCGATTCTAATGAATCATATTCAGTACTACACCGCCTCTGAAAAGTACCGGTCCGCACCCCCCCCCCCTGTGCCCTCGTCGTCGTCACGTCGTGTCATTGCTTCTAAATCACTAAACCTTGTCTCCATGGCGACACATAAAGTACGTTTCTAACAAGTATCGGCGTCAAAATGTAAACAAACGCCATTGATGGATCTACACCTAACATCGACTGTAACGATACCAAGGTAGTCGATACCACTATGATTACGTCAATATTTTTTGGCATCACAACATCTTCTTTCGTTTTCTTTAAATTCATATTATGTTTATAAAATTTAGGAAATATGTCCCTGGACACATGAGGACTTTGAATATGACCAATGTATGATCCTGTAACTACTTGGTATCTAATTGATACGTAAATTTGTGGTATCATCCAAAACTAACGTAAAGCATCCAAACAACAGAAGAATAAGTGATTATTACATTTTAACAGAAGTGTAGATTGAACATGTTAAAAGAGAAAATAAGCAGATATTAACAGTAAATGAACAAGTAGATTAATAATTCATTTTCTACCAATTGTCCTTAATAATTTTGACAAAATGATAGAATGGAAAATTACACAATATGTTACTGCATATGTCAGCAGACTAAATTAGGAGCCTCTGTTTGCTTACTTACTAATAAAAAACAAATTTTCTTGTATGTTCACTGTTTTATTTAAGGACAAACTTGCACAAGGAAATATATGTTTTACGTACCCTAAGATTTGTTGTTAAAATAAAGCCAATAATGCAATTTTTTGTGGTCCCCTCAATTTAGAAAAGTATCGAAAAATATCGAAATAATTTTGGTACCGGCACCAAAATATTGGTATCGGGGACAACACTAGTTGGTACGTTTTGACAGCCATTTAGAGCCAGAAACTGGCGAGAATGAAATGAAAATACGCTTACGGACAAAATCACGGCAACAAGTGGCCGAAATGACTTTCCTCTGCCGGGTGGCGGGGCTCTCCCTTGGAGATAGGGTGAGAAGCTTGGTCATTCAGGAGAAGCTGTAAGCCGCTGCTTCTCCACATCGAGAGGAGTCAGATGAGGTGGTTTGGGCATCTAGTCAGGATGCCTCCCGGACGCCTCCCAAGGGAGGTGTTTAGGGCACGTCCGACCGGTAGAGGCCACGGGGAAGACCCAGGACATGTTGGGGGGAATATGTCTCCCGGCTGGCCTGGGAAGACCTCGGGATCCCCTGGGAGGAACTAGACGAAGTGGCTAGGGAGAGAGAAGTCTGGGCTTCTCTGCTTAGGCTGCCGCTCCCGACCCCACCTCGGATAAGCGGAAGAAGATTGATGGATGGATGTACATGTTACCAGGACTTTGTGTTATCTATTTTAGCTTCTTAAGAGTCCAAAACGGCTCTCAATTAGACCCATTGCAGTTTAATGAATAACACTAAATTAGGCAGCATTAATATCTTTGAGGAGGCAGATGTCATTAGATAGCTAATGAAGTGGTCTTAAAATTAGCCATCTACATTTCAATGCAAAATGTGTGTGGGTTGATGCTCTGAACTAGAACTGTCCAACATGCTAAAACCTACCACTCAGGGGGATAAAGCGGGGACGTGTGTGTGTGTGCGTGGGGGGCGGGGGGTCACATGACTGCGCTTCTTTGCGCGAGCAGTGTGTCTATCCAAGCAAGTACGCGCCTTCTCTTGTGCACGCGCACACTTCCACCCTAGCATAGAGCGTTTGGGGCTCTCTCCTGGCGTGGACACTCTTGGTTGCATTCCAGCCTTCAACGTGCGTGCGGTTTCTTTTTAGGAGCCTGTCTTTTGTTGGGATTGGGAAACGGGAAAGAGGAGGAGGGGGGGTCCTCTCTCAAAGATTTTATTAGTGAAGGGAGCAGAGGATTGTTCCCCATCATCAAGTGTGACTGCATCTCGGTGGAAGAGCGGGGAGGGAGAAAATGTAAGCAGCGGCAGTGCGCGTCTTGCCGGGGCTGCAACATGCAGAAGGGCATGCGGCTCAATGATGGCCATGTCACCTATCTGGCACTGCTGGCCAAGAAGGACGGAACCAGGAGGGGATGCCTGAGCAAGAAGAGCTCAGACAACACCAAATGGCACTCCAAGTGGTTCTGCTTGCTGCAGAACATGCTCTTCTATTTTGAAAACGACTCCAGCTCGCGCCCCTCTGGACTCTACTTGCTGGAGGGCTGCGTTTGCGACAGAGCACCTTCGCCTAAACCCCCTGTCTCTGCCAAGGAATGCCTGGAGAAGCAGGTAGGAATATATTTTTGGGATGGGGTTGTATGTGCATGTAAACAATTTCCATGCTTTCAAGAATAACCACCAAGCTTAACTGGGAGAACACTTAAACTTGCTGTCATGTACTTTTTTCTGCATCTAATCCTGATTGCTGAGGCATTGCTTTTGAGGCTCACTTGAAACTGGATACAAAACTTTTAGTTTGGACTGCCACCTGGTGGAGACTGGCTGCCCCTGCCCTGCAGTTTTGACGTATTGATTTTAACTCCATGTCTTGATATTAATAGCATCCTACCTTGGCAACTGCGTCTGCTCGCTTTGTGGCGACATGATTTAACTGATATAGCTCTTACATTAGTACCACACACAATAAGATACTCCTACTCGTTTCAAATGTGTTTCTTCATTCCTAAAGGAATGGAAAGTACTAGTTTGATGCAATGCTTGGTTGCAAGCAAAGTGAAACATTTGGGAGGTTGGAGGAGTCAAGAAGGCTGCTGCTGCTGTTGATGATGAGGAGGATCTTAAAACAAGCTGATGATGCAGTCGGCCTAAGTAAAATGTGCCCTGCCAGTTGCAGTCTTCTGCAGCTATAACCCCTGGAAAAGAATTATAGAGTCAGAAGACTTAGAGGATGTTTAGTCATTTGTTCAATGTTTAGATAACAGACATGAAACAAACTATAGTCACTTCAAATGGCAATATTCTGGCTATCAAAACACTACAAGAAATCAAGAAAATAAACTGTGGTAGTCAACAACAGTTTTATTTAGAACAAGCAGAGTAAAACAATATGGAATCACTTAATTCTGAGGGAAAAAATAATCACCTTATAGGTACTTAATTTCCAAAGTGAACACATGCATCAGAATACATCTGTTCATTAGTCTGCAGTTAGAAAGGAGTTTTCACACCTGGGAGAGCTGTTGCACCAGGTGGATTGACATGAATCATGTCTCCAACACAAGAGATGTCAAATACATTTAACAAAGGAGATGATTATCAAACTTCTTCAAGGAGGTAACTCATCACGCAATGTTGCAAATGATGCTGATTGTTCACAGTCAGCTGTGTCTAAAATCTGAACCAAGTACAAACAACATGGGAAGGTTGTAAAATGGAAGAAACCTGGTAGACCAAGGAAAACATCAACACATCAAGACAGAAAACAGAGCAATATGTCTTGAAAACAGACAATGCAACAAATGAAGAACAAATGTGCAGAAATGTGACTGAACTGTAAGAAACCGCCTCAAAGGTTTAAATACAGAAAAGCCAAACGAAAGCCACCATGAACATCTACCGGTAAACTGAAAAAAACAAGGTTCCAATGGTCTAAGGCAGGGGTCGGGAACCTTTTTGGCTGAGAGAGCCATGAAAGCCAAATATTTCAAAATGTATTTCCGTGAGAGCCATATAATATTTTTTAACACTGAATACCACTAAACTAAGGCTGCAGCTAACGATTATTTTTCTATCGATTAATCTATAGATTATTTTTTTTCGATTAATCGGTTAATCTATAGATTATTTTTTCGATTAATCTATAGATTATTTTTCCTTTAACCGATTATTTTTTTTTATTTAAAATGAAGATGAAAAAATAAATTTAGGCCAGTTTTTTCAAAAGGCATGACTTATTTAAAAAAAAAAAAAAAGTATGGCCACTCAGTCAACATTGACAACAACATGACAAAATATTCTGTAACAATGTAAACATTTAAAACTTTTAACATTTAACAAAATTAAAAGTAGCTTATTTGCTTTTTAATGTGGAAACATAAAAGTAAAACATCCAGTGCAAATCTTAATATTCTGCAATAGTATAAGCATTTCAAAAGTAAAAGTATTGCTTATTTTGCTTTAAAATGTACAAAAATAAAGATAAACATCCAATACAAAAAAGTGCAAAACGAAATATTCTGTAACAGTGTAAACATTTCAACAAAAGTAAAATTATTGCTTATTTTGCTTAATAACACAACAGTGATAGTATGATTAAAGTGAAAGTTAATTGTTCGTTTGTACATAGTATGATTAAAGTGAAAGTTAATTGTTCGTTTGTACATAGTATATGTAACTGTTAATGTTGTACGCGCCTCTCAGAGCGAAACGGTGTTTTAGTTTATGAATTTACAACGCAGATACAAATGACACATTCATGTTTTTGTGTAATGATGACAACGTATACTCACGCGGACGATTGACTAGTTGATGGTGATGGCAAGAACGCTGTCGGGTGTTTTCTTTTCAAATGTTCGTTCATAGCCGTTGTGCTGCTATGATAGGCCATTTCCACTTGACACAGTGTGCATACAACAACTGTCAAGAGTTTTGCTTTTTTTGCTGTGCTTATCCCACACTTGAAGGGATGTACCAATGCTGAATGTGGCTTCTGGATTTCACTCGAAAGACCAGACCGTAGTTACTTTTTCCTTTTATTTTCCTTTAGTTTGCAACAGTTTTTCCAACGAAGAAACAGCTTATTTTTTCTTCTTTAGTCTTTTTAGCAGTCTTTAGCAGTGTTAGTAGATTTGAGTAGACTTTAGTTTCTTTAGCTGTCATTAGCTGTCTTTAGTAGCCTTTAGTAGCCTTTAGCTTCTTTAGTAGCCTTTAGCTTCTTTAGTAGGTGAAAAACCTTTAAGGACAAAACACCACAAGATTAACATGCTGTAAAAAATCAATCAATTATCAATCCCATAATTTACAATTATTAATTAGGCAATCAAACTCTTAACCATTAAACAAGTGCAAGAAAATGGACACATCTTTTCCCTTTAAGTTAAAACAGATTTTAAATAAATTGTCTCAACATAAATGCACCAAGATACATATAAAATACATTTAAACCCAGAAACACAATAGATAAATGCAGCAGAAAACCCAATATGCAAATACATAAATACCTAACCAATTAACCACCTATTTAGATACATATTTAAAATCCATATTCAATATAAATATATTATTAAATTAGCAGTGAAACACTCAATCTTAAACGCTGTCTACTGGTAGAAAAATGCCCCTTTTTCTATGCCCTCCAACACAGTTAAATCCAACACTTTAAGTTGAGCGACTTAACCCTCCTGATGAAGCAAACTGCTCCAACATTTATCAAACTAAGAAAAGAATATCAACACTTCCTTACTAAACAACAGTTACACAAAACACCGTGTGTATTTAGCCTCCAGACTAAGCACGCTACATGCACCCCCCCCCCCCCCCCCCCCATCTCACCAGCGCAACAGGTGCGCCACACCCACAAAGAGAACTAAAGTGCAATCTTACCGGCTGTCCGTTCAGCTATTGGTTTTGGTACACTTTTGGCACAACTCTGGGTATTCTGTAACGAACTAAACCTTTTTCCACTCTGCGCTGGCGTCTTTTGTACTCCTTGATTTGACACAGCGGTCTAATTACTGGGCTCGCGCACCAGCAGATGAGACGGGAGCGCGCCGCGGTATACCTGCGCGTGAACGTAAACTGATCGGTTCTGATCATATAAGCCGACTGGCCGAAATAATGCCGAATTATATACATTTCCTGGGGTTGCCTAGGTGAATAGGGATGCGGATGTGCTCTAAGATAAAATATAATTTTATTAAGTTGAGTTTGGCTGGTTGCTAAACAGCCACGGTTGCGAGCTCGCGCGTCAGCTGACGAGACAGCTGTTCGCCGCTACAACATTATTAGGCCGTTTATTGAAATACTACCACACTTTTGACGACTTTTGGCGTGCTTTTTTTCCCTCGCTCGCACCGCTCGCATCGTCTGCTTTGCGCTCCGCCATGACGGTAGTGTGACGTAAATATGCGATGCATCGACGCGCAAAAACGGCGTCGACGTATTTACGTAACCGACGACGCGTCGTTTCAGCCTTACACTAAACAATTAAACATTTTTAAGTAAGACCAACATTTTTAGAGTATAATAAGTCTCTTATTCTTTTTAATAACATTGTTATTCTAAAGCTAACCAATAATAAATATAATACTTCTTACCATTAATGCGACTTCCTGAACAGGTGCGATAGAAAACGGATGGATGGATTAAAATGCATGAGAATGTATTATAATTTGAACGTTATTTTCAACACTGTGATTACCAGCGGAATGATTAATTACTTATAGTGTTAAGCAATGTCAGCTAAGATTTATCTGTGAGCCAGATGCAGTCATCAAAAGAGCCACATCTGGCTCTAGAGCCATAGGTTCCCTACCCCTGGTCTAAGGCAAAGCAATTGCTGACTATGGATGACTGGATGAAAGTTACTGTATATTCAGTAATGAATCACAAATCTGCTTTAGGCAAGGTGAAGATGCTGGAACTTATGGTGCTGTTCCAATGACATTTTTGAAGACGACTGCCTGAAGAAAAGATGCTAATTTCCACAGTCATTGGTGGTAAGGGGCTGAATGTCAGGTAATGGCACTGGGAAGATGGTTGTCCTCACGTCTTCAGTAAATGCACAAGTTTACATAGGCATTTTGGTCACTTTTCTTATTCCATTAATCAATACGATGTTTGAGGATGATGACGATGGATGAATGGATGGACATAATTTTTCAAGATGATATTGCATCTTGCTGTAGAGCAAAAACTGTAAAAACTTTCATTGAAGAAAGATACATAAGGTCAATGTCATAAATAGTCTGGCTCGCAATCCAATTGAAAATCTGTGGTGGAAATTAAATAAAATGGTCCATGACAAGATTCCTACCTACAAAGCTGATCTGACAACATCAATCAGAGAAAGTTGGAGCAAGATTGATGGAGTGTATTGTTTGTCATTCATTAAGTCCATGCCTCACAGACTGCAAACTGTTATAAAAGCCTGAGGTGGTGCAACAAAGTACTAGTGGTGTGGTATCTTGTTTTTTTGACTCCATATTTTCTCTCAGAATTGAATGAGTCCTTATTTTATTTCACTCTGCTTGATCAAAAAATATATTTATGATTTATTTTAGTATTTCTTAAAACCAGAAAGTTGCCATTTGAAATTACTACAGTTTAGTGTTTTTATTATCTGTGTTTTTTTTGTTTTTTTTTACAAATATACAAAACTGAATGAACAACCTCCAAAACTGGTGATTCCATATTTTTTTCCAGGGTATGTATAAAGAAATAAAGACAAAAAGTCATATGGCTCATTTCAATTTAGACACTAAACAGAATCATTCGTGTCCTCATTAGAGTAGTAAAATAAATAGGAAAGCTGATGCAATTTATATAAGTAGGCCTACTGAACACTACAAAAGAAAGCTGCATTGAGGGGAAGAACAATTCTGTACACTATATGGTCAGGGTGTTTAATTACTCAACTAAAACTACAAGGTATCTATTAGGGCACTTTTTCCACTGAGAGCTACATACACAAAAACTAAAGGATGCAGTGCCATTTTGGTATTGCTTACTTTTTATTTTTAATTAGAGTAAAACTACTTAAGTATATACAGTAGGTCTAGTTTTGCCAAGCGGTATAGCATATTTAGAAAATAAACATTCAATATTTAAACTTTTTCTTTCTAATGTTGCCCTTATTTCCTTTCATAAAGTATCATCTTTAAATTTATCTAAAGAATATTATCCAAAGGGCAAAAAATATCAAGCTACCAGGATGCAATTTGGGCACAGAAAAAGGTGTTTATTAGGGAGAAGCGTTTTTACAATATTACATATTTGTCATGTGGTTTTATATTAAGTAATTCTATCCATCTTCTTCCGCTTATCCGAGGTCGGGTCGCAGGGGCAGCAGCCTAAGCAGGGAAGCCCAGACTTCCCTCTCCCCAGTCACTTTGTCCAGCTCCTCCCGGGGGATCCCGAAGCGTTCCCAGGCCAGCTGGGAGACATAGTCTTCCCAACGTGTCCTGGGTCTTCCCCGTTGCCTCCTACCGGTCGGACGTGCCCTAAACACCTTCCTAGGGAGGCGTTCGGGTGGCATCCTGACCAGATGCCCGAACCTCCTTTACTTTATTTTGAGCTCCTCCTGGATGACAGAGGTTCTCACCCTATCTCTAAGGGAGAGCCCCGCCACCCAGCGGAGGAAACTCATTGCAGCCGCTGGTACCCGTGATCTTGTCCTTTCGGTCATAACCCAAAGCTCATGACCATAGGTGAGGATAGGGACGTAGATCGAGCGGTAAATTGAGAGCTTTACCCTCCGGCTCAGCTCCTTCTTCACGACAACAGATCAATACAGCGTCCACATTATTGAAGACGCTGCACCGATCCGCCTGCCGATCTCACGATACACTCTTCCCTCACTCGTGAACAAGACTCCAAAGTACTTGAACTCCTCCACTTGGGGCAAGATCTCTTCCCCAAGCCGGAGATGGCACTCCACCCTTTTCCAGGCGAGAACCATGGACACGGACTTGGAGGTGCTGATTATGATTATTAAATAACTACATTCAAAATAATATATTACAATTTAATACATGTGAGATAAATATAATGTATACTTTTAAGAGGTGTCGATTTTCAAATGTATCTCGATTCTTACTTGTAACATTTCTTAATCAGTTAAAAAAAAATCAAAAATCGATTAAAAAAAAAAGAAGTTTTGAATCGAGAATTCATTCTGAATCAAACTGTTATCCCCAAGAATTAAATCGAATCGAATCATGTGGTTCCCAAAGAATTACAGCCCTAATATTTGTATTAGCAATTGTCTGGATTAAAATATAAGATATTGCTTTAGATTTCCCAATGAGTAACTATTTTTGAGTCAGTGTTTTGTAGCTTTTGGAATTTTACAGATTCCACGTCTGTGTGTCTGTGTGTCTGTGTTGTGATAATGATGTCTACGGCGACACATGTAAGTAATTAGACAGTGGCACTGTATATACTTTTTGGCAAGGTAAAAAAACATGTTTCCTATTTGAGCTGCAGTCTTTATGACATCATGTTTAATACATCTCAGTAGATGTCATGAGTTTGTGCAGGTGTTCCTAATGTTGAGGTCATTGATTGCATTGTATCTGCACGCAAAAAGAATAGATTTCAACCCATAACAAGAAAGTTTAAATATGATTTGAATAAAAAGCATCACCACTTGATGTTGTTGACAACTCTTCTTCAAAACTTTGTCATGCAAAGCGTGTCAGGACAAGACCTTTGTCTTGGGGAGGAGGTATGAGCTGATGACATGTAAGGTGACAGCTGCTCATGCAGGCTGCTCCACTCCATTTATTTTAGCAGTGATTAAATGCATTTGAAAGGCTTCAATTAGCATCACACTGTCTTCTGTTTCCCCATGTGTTTCTTGCAACAGGAATAAATTTGCTCTGTTTTGCATTATTGGTGTGACAATGACTGTTTTTGTTAATGTGTGTGTGTGTTTTATGTGATACATACAGTAGGTGGCTACAGTCAATGTAATGTACTAGGAAAAGTACTGTATTCTCACTGCGGTGCTTTTACACTCGCAGTTTAGCTTGTCAGTCAGGTATGAATGAACACACAAAAACAGCTGTTGTTAGAAAGATTTTGCAACTTCTACACCAGAACCGCTACTTATAAATAATTAATTTCCTAACAAATACACCACATAGTGGTTTGACCCAATAAATCGAATTGACTTGTCAAACAACTTAAGTTCTACAAAACACCAACTGTGACTTAATAGTGTTGTAGCCCAATCACCACCAAATTTGGTAAAACCTATTAGGAGACTGACAAGCACGTGTGTAAAATTTGATCATGATTAGATATAAAACATGGCCACCATAAGCCAAAACGCCTTTACAGGGGCACAAGCAGGATTAAGCAATTAATTGCCAATAAGTCATTGACCATTTGTTCAATTATTATACAACTTTGAGGATATCTGTAATATATGTATACTCGCATGTCTTTCAAAGTGTTTTACCGCATCTACAAATGTCATTTCAAATGAATCCACCATACGGTACTGTGTCCATGTTAAAACTTCAGCATCATCACAAAGTGCAGATGCAGTGGTATCTCCACTTAAGAGTGCCTCAATTTAACAGTGTTTTGAGATAAGAGGAGTCTCTGAGCTAATTTTATGCTTAAAGTTGCAAGCAAAATTTTGAGTTATACGCATCCCTGCCATTAGTTGGTGTAGCAAATGCCACAGTGAACCCCGTAAGACCCTCTCTAAACATTTGGTCTTACTCTCTAGGGATCAACATAACTTTGTTTCCCAACCATGGGAAGAAAGAAAGTGAAAAGAACAGTGTTGAGAAGAAGAAGTGGATGATATTCATTAAATGAAAAAAAGAAATCCTCAAAAACATGATCCGAGCGTTTCGCCGACTTGAGCGTATCACTAATAGTCTGAAGTACAAACCCTGTTTCCATATGAGTTGGGAAATTGTGTTAGATGTAAATATAAACGGAATACAATGATTTGCAAATCCTTTCCAACCCATATTCAATTGAATGCACTACAAAGACAAGATATTTGATGTTTAAACTCATAAACTTTATTTTTTTTTTGCAAATAATAATTAACTTAGAATTTCATGGCTGCAACATGTGCCAAAGTAGTTGGGAAAGGGCATGTTCACCACTGTTTTACATCACCTTTTCTTTTAACAACACTCATTAAACGATTGGGAACTGAGGAAACTAATTGTTGAAGCTTTGAAAGTGGAATTCTTTCCCATTCTTGTTTTATGTAGAGCTTCGGTCGTTCAACAGTCCAGGGTCTCCTCTGTCGTATTTTACGCTTCATAATGCGCCACACATTTTCGATGGGAGACAGGTCTGGACTGCAGGCGGGCCAGGAAAGTACCCGCACTCTTTTTTTACGAAGCCACGCTGTTGTAACACGTGCTGAATGTGGCTTGGCATTGTCTTACTGAAATAAGCAAGGGCGTCCATGAAAAAGACGGCGCTTAGATGGCAGCATATGTTGTTCCAAAACCTGTATGTACCTTTCAGCATTAATGGTACCTTCACAGATGTGAAAGTTACCCATGCCTTGGGCACTAATGCACCCCCATACCATCACAGATGCTGCCTTTTGAACTTTGCGTCGATAACAGTCTGGATGGTTCGTTTCCCCTTTGGTCCGGATGACATGATGTCGAATATTTCCAAAAACTATTTGAAATGTGGACTCGTCAGACCACAGAACACTTTTCCACTTTGCATGAGTCCATCTTAGATGATCTCGGGCCCAGAGAAGCCGGCGGTTTTTCTGGATGTTGTTGATAAATGGCTTTCGCTTTGCATAGTAGAGCTTTAACTTGCACTTACAGATGTAGCGACAAACTGTATTTAGTGACAGTGGTTTTCTGAAGTGTTCCTGAGCCCATGTGGTGATATCCTTTAGAGATTGATGTCGGTTTTTGATACAGTGCCGTTTGAGGGATCGAAGGTCACGGTCATTCAATGTTGGTTTCCGGCCATGCCGCTTACGTGGAGTGATTTCTCCAGATTCTCTGAACCTTTTGATGATATTATGGACCGTAGATGTTGAAATCCCTAAATTTCTTGCAATTGCACTTTGAGAAACGTTGTTCTTAAACTGTTTGACTATTTGCTCACGCAGTTGTGGACAAAGGGGTGTACCTCGCCCCATCCTTTCTTGTGAAAGACTGAGCATTTTTTGGGAAGCTGTTTTTATACCCAATCATGGCACCCACCTGTTCCCAATTAGGGGTTGGGATATGATAAGCATCTGCTTCATCCAACCCCTTTTCAAGCCTGCCAAAATGTGAAAAAAAAAAAAAAAAAAAAGTGTGTTGTTGTACTGTGCAGGTTTGAAATAAATACTTCAATTCAATTCAATTAGCCTGCACACCTGTGGGATGTTCCAAATAAGTGTTTGATGAGCATTCCTCAACTTTATCAGTATTTATTGCCACCTTTCCCAACTTCTTTGTCACGTGTTGCTGGCATCAAATTCTAAAGTTAATGATTATTTGCAACAAAAAAAAATGTTTATCAGTTTGAACATCAAATATGTTGTCTTTGTAGCATATTCAACTGAATATGGGTTGAAAATGATTTGCAAATCATTGTATTCCGTTTATATTTACATCTAACACAATTTCCCAACTCATATGGAAACGGTGTTTGTAGAATGAGTCTAAAGCCAGAATGTTCAAATAAATATCTAAACGGCGGACATTTATCCATGAAAATGTGGAAAAGTTGCTGATGGTGTGTTTGACAGAGTAGCAGCCGGAAGGAGATACCGTAGAAGTCCACTCTCCAAAGTAAATGCTGTACACCATTATTATATTACTTCAAAAAACTACCGGTACTATAGTTGTTAGCGGTACATTTTACTGTACTGTTTTTGTACAATATTTCTTATCCAAAAGTTTGTTTTCCCTTTTAAAAGGCATGTTACTTGTTAAGACATTGTTGTTTTAGGCACCATTAAAATGTATGTTTAATTCAATTCAATGGGAGACATTGATTTGACATACAAGTGTTTCGAGTTAAGAGCTCCATCACAGAACCAAATAAGCTCTTAAATTGAGGTACTACTGTACAGGATTTTGATTGGACAGCGACAATACACAAGTCACGTCCAGTAGGCTGTTTGAATTACTGATTATTAGTATTTTTGTATATTTGCATTTATTTTAGTGTCGTCAAAAAATTTCATTTTTTTTTTCAGATTAAGCACAGGGTTGCTCTGGATTCATTTCAATTAATCACTATTCAAAATATTTTATTTTTAATCCATATTAATCCATGTTTCATATTAAGTGAGGGACGGGAACATGTTTTTACTTACGTATCTATTATTATCTTATGATTAACGTTTAACATCATGTTCATGTTAACAAAAAACTGTCTTAATAAACATTCATTCACATTAATGTGGTCCTGTTACTACTATGACCTTTCATGATATTATTGTGGTATTTTATGATAGAAACGCACATTTTCTGCTGAGTTTGCATTATACTTTGTTGTGACTGCTCCAGCATGGGTTTTTTGTACTCAAATTTCCCATTTAGAGGGCAAACGTGGTGTTTAGCATCTGTTTAGTCTGTTACTATCAGATCAACAGCCTATTTGCACATGGCTGACAGTAACAAACATGCTGAGACTGTGTTTCAGTATTATCAAAGTCAAAATCAGCTTTATTGTCAATTCTTCACATGTACTAGACATACAAGGAATCGAAATTACGTTTATGCTCCTAAAATCTGACATAGTCTAATATGTATGACAGACCCCAATGTTGGCAATGTTCAAACACTTTTATTTAATTGTGCACATGACAACTGAAAGTATTTTATAAACACTATTTGATTGATTTTAATTTTAAATTATGATTGTTTTTATGAAGATTTTATTTTCAGATTGTTGCCCTCTTTTGCTCTTTTCTGAAAAGCCCTTTAAATTACCTTGTGAAAGAATTGTGCTCTATAAATAAACGTGCCTTGCCTTGCCTTACTTGGACAAACTGCCTGAAATGCCAGATAAATTCCAGGGATTTTGAGTAATTTTGCCCTGCAAATGGGTTAATTGCATTAAAAAATGTTATCACATTATTAACGATGATGGATTAATCCACATCAATGCATTAATATTGACAGCCCTGGTATTTAAATACATTTGAAAATCAAATCCCCATTCTGCATTCCATAAATTAATAAAGAAAGAAAAACAGTGCAGAGTGGCCACTGTGTACCACACCATGTATTTTTCAAATGTGTGATACCTGCACACTTTGCAGCACACATGCAGCTGTCAACAGTGCCTATGCCTGTGATGCAATGAGTTAAGTCTATACACTGTATGTCTAACCCATGAGAAGCCCATGTTGAAGCAACTTTAACTGAGCGGGTAATTAGGTGAAATGAGGACAGGGAGTGGAATCAATGCTGCAGGTGTCTGAGGGCATGCAGATTTCTAAAAAGAACGACGCTCGAGTCGATGAGCGAGGCTGCAGAGGTCTTGTGAGGCGACACTACACCGCAGCTCGAGCATTAAACGAGTTACATATGCAGATGCTGTGTCTGTGCGTGTGTTTGTGTATGTCAAAGCCACAGGAGGAAGGGCCATGCGAGTGGACTTTATCAGTGTGTGACAGGGGAAGGGACAATGCAGTGAATCGATGCCAAGCCAACTGCCACCTTTGCAGGCATACACATGCTTTTTATAGCCTCACTCCTCGTACAAAATAAACAAAAAAAAAAAGTATCCATCCCTCCTCAACCATCGCTCCCTTCTCATTGTAGTCTTTGTAGTGTTCCACTTTCTTATTCTCCATTTAGAAGGCGAGCAATGTTTAAACCCACTGTTACTATGGCAACCCCTAATTGCATCTGAAAAAGTGCATTTGAAGGGGCCAACAAAATGTGAGAATATGAGTTGTTATTGTGCACTTACCGAAGAGACAAATGGGAGTAAAAGTGGGTCAATAAAACAAAAAGAAACCATTTTCTGTACAGCCAAGTTTGTGTAATGTTATACAATTTCATTTTGGATAGAAACTATTTATTCAAACATATTTTTTAAATTCCCTATCATCTTACATTAAGCTAATTAATTGTACAATACCTCAGGGAATTATGTTAACTGTTATATTATTTACAATATTTACTGTTTAAATTTACCCCATATTGTACTAAATTACTTTTCTTTAGCCAATCAGAAAACTGATATGACTTTCTAAATGTTACATTCCATAAGATTTTTACGCTTTTAACATTAAATAAATGCCCTTGAAATAACAAAAAATACCACTAGATAATTTTATAAATCGATTAAATAAACAGAAACATCATGGAACATTTTTTTAAGTTTATTAATATATGAACTGATCATTTACATAATTAAATCGGTCATAAAAATAAATATATTATTCTTGAAACAAATAATTAGTAATTAATACAGAATTATATTCCACAGTTTAATTAATAAATCAATTCAATACATTGTTTTACAATTAATATTTTAACTGAGAGTTGTTGGTTTTTTGCAGACAACTTTGAAAACATTATTTCAAATTTTATGCAGAAGAGCTTAAAAAGCATCAGATATACAGGAAAAGGTGATAACATGGGCCTAAATACAACTTTAAAGCGCACAAAATATAGAGGATATTGCATAAAACAAGTTAATAAATATACAAATATTTGATGTGATGAACTTTTAAGACTGGGGGTAGTTTCTATGTCGCATAGAACACACAGTAAAATCAGTAATTGGTAATTACGTGAGCAATATGTATTATTTATTGCAATTTTTTGAGGGTTTTTTTGTTGTGTTTACTTGTGTAAATGGCATCAATGAAGTGGCAGCTGGTTGCATCAGCTGTGTGCTCTTTTCATGTCTTTTATACCTTATTTTATGTTAACTTTTTGGATCTGCACTGCAACCACATATGTCCCCATTATGGGATAAATAAAGTCTATTCTATCTTATCTTGAATCATGACTGTCTGTGATAGCCATATAGTTTTTAGATGTCAGACTGATAGATCGGTTGCTGCAAAAAATTACTACTGCTAACTGTTGTTAGTGTGCATCTGCCCTTGATTATTATTTAAAACTGTATAACAACGTATCTCAAAACGTAAATGGTAAATGGGTTTTACTTGTATACTTGTTTTTCTACCTTCAAGGTACTCATAGCGCTTTGACACTATTTCCACATTCACCCATTCACACACACATTCACACACTGATGGCGGGAGCTGCCATGCAAGGCCCTAACCACGACCCATCAGGAGCAAGGGTGAAGTGTCTTGCTCAAGGACACAACGAATGTGACGAGGTTGGTAGAAGGTGGGGATCGAACCAGGAACCCTCAGGTTGCTGGCACGGCCACTCCCTCAACCGAGCCACGCCGTCCCCGTACACAATAGAAATATTGGCGCATTAAGATGGGAAACAGAAAATGTGTTATTGACAAATACTTGCGTTGCTCCTCATCAGGAAATATGAAACGTTGCTCGGCTACACGGATGATTCACTCTTGGCATTTGGGGTAGATGAAAAACCAATATAGTGGATTTTTAGGGGCTCATTTACATCAGCGCCTTTACCGTATAGAGGCTCTGTCTATTGTTGTTGCATACTGATTGAGGGGGTTTGTGAGCTCAGAAATCTTTGAGAAATAAATTTGATAATGTAACATCTTGCAGGTGTTTGTGTAAAAAATATTAGTAGCAAATACAGTATTGGTTCACAACATTTTTTTACCGAATACCATCTCAGAAAACACTTGGCTCTCTGAGTACCACTATAATGACCAACATTAAAATACAGTAGCGTAGTAGGCCTAAATATTTATTGAAAACAAAACAGAGGTTTTATTTAACAATTGTATTGAATATGTTTGGCCTCTGTAACATTATACACAGTTTGAACAGTAACAATGTGTTTGAATATTTAATTAAGTGATTATTTGGCGTACCACTAGATGGAGCCCGCGTTCCCGTAGAATCACTGCAGTAGATGACATTTGTTATGTGAAAAGAATGTTGTCTTATTGTTGTAACTATTGCAACTCCCTAACTGACGAGTTCATTGCAAAATTTCAGTGCAGTAATATTATATTTTGTCTGCCTTTTTTTTGTAATTTGTTTAATGTGTAGAAATTCCTAAATTCCGATTACATTTTTTGCAAATTCACATTATTATGGCATAATTAAAATTGTATTTACATTTTATACTGTGTAAGGCTTTAAAAAAATAATACATCTCACATAACTTGAAAAAGAAACATCTATTTGTACAGTATGCAGGATCTAAAATAAGCTAAACAGCTAATTTAGACTGTAATCAGATCTGGTGGTAATTGACTTTCCTGATGTACAGTATGTCACATGGATCTGCTATCGCTATCAAGAATCTTCATTGCAGCTATTCCCTTATTGATCTTTTGCACGGTTACATATGTTTAAATCCTAGTATTTCACTCATTAGAGAATGTGGATGACACTGATGCACATAATCGCTCAGAGCTGGGAAAATAGGAGAGTTATGAGCGCAATACACTGCTTAACCTTTTGTACAATTCTGGTGAGAACACGCTGCAGAGCTACTGCTGACAGTTTCTCCGACATGGCTGTTAATGCAACAGGAAATATTATCTCTTTCTTACTCTGTTTTCCAGTATTACTTCACTGTCACGTTCAATCACGACAACCAGAAAGCTTTAGAGCTGCGCACAGAAGATGTCAAGGACTGTGACGAGTGGGTCGCCGCCATCACACAAGCCAGGTACTTGTACAATATACCCTCATGTTGTCAAAATGTAGGTGTATGTAGATGTGTAGTAGTTTATGTCAACTTATCACACTGTGACTTTTAAAGGAGTTACTACTGCTCATTAAGCATTAGCATACGTTGAATTTTTATGAACGAATGTTGAGGAATTGCATCTTGAAACAATGGGGGCAAGTGGGGTGCACTAGCTGGCTGCGACTAAGGATGGGCAATATGGCCTAAAATTTAAATCGCGAAATATACTGCGGCATCCTGCAATAATTATATACTGTATATCACAACATATTATTTGGCCTGTAAATGATAATAGAACCATCTCAAAATGGGTTACATGGGCTCCTAATTGGGCTGTTGACATATGTGGTAACATATTGTGCTTCCTGTTGTATTATTTTATTAAATTTACTGTAATACAGTATTAAGGTTTTTGCTAATTTACTGTTAAAGGGGAACATTATCACAATTTCAGAATTGTTAAAACCATTAAAAATCAGTTCCCAGTGGCTTATTATATTTTTCGAAGTTTTTTTCAAAATTTTACCCATCACGCAATATCCCTAAAAAAAAGCTTCAAAGTGCCTGATTTTAACCACCCGTCCATTTTCCTGTGACGTCACATAGTGAAGCCAACACAAACAAACATGGCGGAAAGAACAGCAAGCTATAGCGACATTAACTCGGATTCAGACTCGGATTTCAGCGGCTTAAGCGATTCAACAGATTACGAATGTATTGAAACGGATGGTTGTAGTGTGGAGGCAGGTAGCGAAAACAAAATTGAAGAAGAAACTGAAGCTATTGAGCCATATCGGTTTGAACCGTATGCAAGCGAAAACGACACGACAGCCAGCGACACGGGAGAAAGCGGGGACGAATTCGGCGATCGCCTTCTAACCAACGATTGGTATGTGTTTGTTTGGCATTAAAGGAAACTAACAACTATGAACTAGGTTTACAGCATATGAAATACATTTGGCAACAACATGCACTTTGAGAGTGCAGACAGCCCAATTTTCATCAATTAATATATTCTGTAGACATACCCTCATCCGCGTTCTTTTCCTGAAAGCTGATCTGTCCAGTTTTGGAGTTGATGTCAGCAGGCCAGGGAAGCTAGGATCGATAGCTCGCTCGTCTGCAGGAACAAACTGCCGCCATTGCTTGCCGTGCTAGCGAGGTCCTTTGTCCCTGAATTGCTCACACACTCCGGCAGATTCAATGGGGATCTGGCGGCAGATTTCTTTGACTTTATCGTTGGAAATGCATCTGCTTTGAGTGTCGCAGGATATCCACACATTCTTGCCATCTCTGTCGTAGCAAACGTCCAATTTCTTGCCACTTTCGCATCTTTGGGCCACTGGTGCAACTTGAATCCGTCCCTGTTCGTGTTGTTACACCCTCCGAAAACACACCGACGAGGCATGATGTCTCCAAGGTACGGAAAACGGTAAAAAAAACGGAAAATAACAGAGCTGTTTTGACCCGGTGTTTGAGAAAATGGCGGATTGCTTCCTGATGTGACGTCACATTGTGACGTCATCGTTTCGAGAGCGAATATTAGAAAGGCGTTTAATTCGCCAAAATTCACCCATTTAGAGTTCGGAAATCGGTTAAAAAAATATATGGTCTTTTTTCTGCAACATCAAGGTATATATTGACGCTTACATAGGTCTGGTGATAATGTTCCCCTTTAAAGGGGAATTGCACTTTTTGGGGAATTTTACCTATCATTCACAATCCCTATGTAAAATAAGAACGCATGTTTTTTTTTTAAATGCATTCTAACTTGTAAATAAATGAGAGCAAAAGTTGCTTACATTGGAGCCTATGGGAGTCGCTCTATTCTGCTTATAAAACTCTTAAAAAACCTCTAAACATCTCCATTATTGTTTTATATATGTAATGTTGTAACAGCCATCTTGCCATCTCCGGGTCTAAATTGGCTCTCAAAGTTTACCAACTTCTCAGTTTATGTCCACACAATTTTACTATCAAGGTGAGAGGCATTATTTATGATCTAGAATTAAGTTTCACGAGCTCCGAGGCGATGCAGCAGCTCACCAGAAGTGCTGGCCAACTACCGACCGATCTCCAACCTCCCATTCCTCTCTAAGGTGCTGGAAAAGGTGGTTGCTGTTCAACTTCATGACCATCTTAAAACCAACAACATTTATGCAAAGTACCAGTCTGGTTTCCGCTCTGGCCACAGCACGGAGACTGCTCTGGTCAGGGTCACCAATGACCTGCTGATGACTGCTGATGCTGGCTCACCATCTCTTCTCATCCTCCTTGACCACACTGCAGCATTCGACACTGTTGATCATCGCATCCTCCAACACCGCCTACACTCCACCATCGGACTCTCTGATACTGCCCTAAACTGGTTCACGTCCTACCTCACCGAAAGAACAGAGTTCGTCTCTCTGGGAGAGGCAAAGTCGGACACACTCTCTGTCACCTGTGGTGTCCCTCAAGGATGAGTCCTCGGCCCTACCCTTTTCACACTCTACATGCTCCCCCTTGGCCGTGTCATCAGCCAGCACGGAATATCATTCCACTGCTATGCCGATGACACTCAACTCTACCTGAAAACAAACCCAACCCCCTCTGCAGCCCTGCCATCATCCACACTTCCAAACTGCCTGGAGGAGATATAGGCGTGGATGAAACACAATTTTCTTCAACTGAAAAGCTCCAAAACCGAAGCCATTCTAGTCGGCACCCCACATCAGACTCAGTCATACACCATCACCAGCATCACCTTCTCTGGCCACGACATTCACCTCTCATCCTCAGTCACTAATCTGGGTGTTAGAATGGACCCTCACCTGACCTTTGAGGCTCAAATAAAACAACTGTGCAAGACCTCCTTCTACCACCTCAGGAACATTGCTAAACTCCGCCCCTCACTCACTCTCTCTGATGCCAAGAGTCTCGTCCACGCCTTTGTCTCCTCCAGGCTAGACTACTGCAACGCACTTCTTGTCGGGATCCCAAGCAAGAACATCCAGAAGCTGCAATACATACAAAATAGTGCTGCTAGGATCCTGATGAGAGTGCGGAAATACGACCACATCACACCAATTCTCAAATCCCTTCAATGGCTTCCTGTTCCACTCAGGATTGAATACAAAGTCTCCCTATTAACCCACAAGTGCCTCCATGGAAATGCCCCCTCAAAGAACTACTCACCCCAAATCCTCCACACGACACCTACGCTCCGGACAGGCTAACCTCCTCCAACCTCCGAGGACAAAGCTACGAACTATGGGAGACCGGGCTTTCTGCTCTGCCGCTCCCAGTCTGTGGAATGCTCTCCCTGACCACCTGAGGGCAACTACAGACTGTGGATGCTTTTAAAAAAGGCTTAAAAACCCTTCTTTTTAAAAAGGCCTTTTTATAGATATATGCATACTAGTTCTAGCTATTAGGCTGTTCTAGTTTTTATTTAATTTTTTTATTATCTTTTTATTTATTTTTTTTCAATACACTGTAGCACTTTGAGGTTGTTTACTCAATGTAAAGTGCTTTTTACAAATAAAATCTATTATTATTATTATTATTATTACCAGCTGAGGATGTCAATACAGCAGCATGTGTAAGTTGTCTCCCTCTGTGACAAATGTAGCTAAATGTAGTCCCTTAACGTTAGTGCTTATAATAACAGTATCGCTAATACCTGATTTAAGATTCAGATCACAACATGTAAATGGAGTATTGTTGGTGGTTTTTGGATGGTTATTTATTGGGTTTTATGGTCGGAATAAATGCACTAGACACAATGACTTCATGCCTTTCATTGGCTTCATTGTATGCAGACTTTTATTTACTTTTACTTATGAATTAGAATGCTTTTTTTTTTTTTAAAAAGACATACTGTATGTGTTATTGTCTCTCATAAGGATTGTGAATTATAGGCAAAATTCTAAAATAAGTGCAATTCCCCTTTAATAGCTGGTTGCTTTCTGTTGTAACATTGTTCTGTCTACACTTCTGTTAAAGTGTACAAACCATTTATTCTTTTGTTATTTGGATACTTTACATTAGTTTTGGGCGATACTATAAATTTTGGTATCGATCCAATACCATGGGCAGTATTGGCCATAAAAATGCTGATACTGATACTTCAAAATTTTCAAAACCATTGAATGATTAATTTTTCATAACACAATTATAACCAGACAAAAACACAGGTAGGCGGTGTAAGAATATGAATTAAATATTTAATAACTTTTTTTCCCCCCCAAAGCCCACGTGTCGAGTTATTTACTGAGTTTGCAAACGATAACAAAATATTGATGTAACCACTGTAGTATTGACCATACACTGACACTAAATTTTGTATTATCACTATTGATATGTGTATCGATCCACCCACCTGTTTACAACCAAGAGCTCTAGCTTAGTGGTTAGCGGCTAACATATCCCTTTGATGGTGTATAGTGTAGCATGTTTAGTTATTCCTAGTCCTCAAGTGATAATGGTACTTGTATCAAACTTAGTTTATTTGCTGCCAATGAGGAGAGGATTGCTGACTGAGAAGTGGCTTTGCACAGTGGAGGGACATTAGCCACTAGCTACCTAGCAGGGAAGCTTTATTGCGTTCGCTTGTCAAATTTGCGAGACAAACCTACGAAAGTATTAAAAGCTCTATCGTCGGCTGAATTTATATAAATTACTGCGATGAGGTGGCGACTTGTCCATGGTGTACACCGCCTTCTGCCCGCATGCAGCTGAGATAGGCTCCAGCACCCCCCGCAACCCCGAAAGGGACAAACGGTAGAAAATGGATGGATCTCATATATCATGTATATTGCGCAACCCTAGCTGCGACCAGCAGAGGTGCTGCTGATTCAGTCTCAACTAGTTTGTGGGCTGAAGAACAGTATGACATCAGCAACAGGAAGTCAAGTTGGAACAGCTCCTTCCAAGAGCATTATTCTTATACAACAGTAGCATTGAAACAAGAATTAAAAACATTCAAAACAACATAAAAAAACATATTTGTTACATTTTCCAAAGAAAGTCAAATGCACGTTCTGACACCCAAAAAAATTAGATTTTAACTAAGTAGATCGGGCAGATCTGTCCAATGAGCGAGAGATCAAGCGGACGAGGACACAGAAAACTGAGCATTGCAATCACTCTAAAGGTCAGCGCTGTGCATTTGTGTGATAAAAGAGCAATTGATTGGCACTATTGATGGGAACTTTGATTGGTGCTCACTTGGGTTGTACGGTATAACGGTTTGTGGTACAATTTGTACAATTTGTGGTACTGGTATAGTATCGCGGTACTAATGAATCAAAAACTGTATCATACTCTGTTTGAAAAGTACCGGTACCCGGGCATGACGGCGCATCGTCACGTCATTACTGGTTTTACAAGCAGAAGAGCATGTTCGGCAATGCACAATCATGGAGTACTTACAAGCAGACAAGGTGTGTAGACAGAAAAGGGAGAACGAACGCATTTTGGCCTCAAAACTAAATATAAAGGTGAAGCTATAACACTGAAACGCCCTCAGGAAGAGATGCTTTAAAACATGGCTAGCTAGCTAGCGGCGAACGTCCATGCACAGTCGGCAGTGTTTTAGCTACTTCTAAATCACTAATCCTCACCTCCATGGCGACGAATAAAGTAAGTTTCTTACAAGTATCATCCCTGCAGGACGAGCAATAGCTAAACATGCTTCACTACACACTGTAGCTCACCGGGGTCACAATGTAAACAAACGCCATGGGTGGATCTACACCTGACATCCACTGACTGTAATGATACAAAGTTCAGCAGCGTATCTAGTCGATACTAATATGGTTACATCGATATTTTTTATCGTCACACAATCTTTTTTCCTTTTTAAAAAATGTATATTATGTTTATTAACTCAGGAAATACGTCCCTGGACACATGAGGACTTTGAATATGACCAATGTATGATCCTGAAACTACTTGGTATCTGATCGATACCTAAATTTGTGGTATCATCCAAAACTAATGTAAAGTATCAAACACAGAAGAATAAGTGATTATTACATTTTAACAGAAGTGTAGATAGAACATGTTGAAACGGGAAAAAACTGATATTAACAGTAAATGTACAAGTGGATTAATAATCAATTTTTACAGCTTGTACCTCATAATTTTGACAAAATAATAGAATGATAAATTACACAATGTTACTGCATATGTCAACAGACAAATTTGGAGCCTTTGTTTGCTTACTTAATACTAAAAGACAAGTTGTCTAGTATGTTCACCATTTTATTTAAGGCCAAAGTTGTTCTTCGATCGCAATAAGAAATTGACGGAGGCAGATAATTAGATATACCGGTATCCATATTTGTGTGTTACTTCTTTTTAACCATTAGTCATAGTACAAAACAGCTAGTGTTCTTTATTATTTGTTATCTTTTAATTGTCTGCAAGTACTGTGTGCTAACCTTCACTTTAGGAATGTAAGGAGGAGAGATACTCCTTTTCCTTATCTGTTCCTGTGTCCAGCTGAGGAGGACAATGGGCATGTGTTTGGGCTGGAAAGAGAGACAAAACAACAAGGGTGGGAGGGAGAGACACTTTATAGAAGAGAAGGTTTCCATATTTTAGATCAGACCATCTTAGCTGCGCGATTGAATGTTCTATGCTGGACTGGTGTCATTATATTTCCAAAGCTTTGGAAATAAATTACAAAATACCTATTCTGTCTCTGGTGGTTCTTCTACTCAGCTTTCAGTGTCATAAAAGAGCTTGGGAGCGACCAGAAACTTGAATTCCCTGGGAGGAACAACTGGTCCAAACGCAACAAAACATATGTTTAATGTACCGTAAGATTTTTTGTTAAACCAAAGCCAATAAGGCCATTTTTTGTGGTTCTCCTTATTTAGAAAAGTACCTAAAAGTATCGAAATACATTTTGGTACCGGTACCGGTACTAAAATATTGGTATCATGACAACCCTAGTGCTCACTCTAAAGCAATGACTTTTACTGTACAGAAAGTTAGTAGCCAATGAGTACACAGCAGAAGCAAAGCATGGAAGACATTTGCATTGTTTTACACTGCCACTGGAACTTTTTCACGATGTACCAAGAGGCAATTGTGTGAGTTTGAAGGAGTCGTCGGCTTTGATTTTCAAGCTTATTTTAGCATTCATGTCCAATATTAACAGTGGGTAAAGAATAGAAACATTGTTCAAACAGAAGCGGCATTTGTATCTAGTTTGATGCAGTATAGCTGCTATACAAGTTCATATGTGGACTGATCCTGTAAAGATACCATAAGTTGAAATTATACTGATCAAAGATCGGCTTCGTCTTTGATTCAGCCATTGAAACGGCCCATTGAAACGTACAATAATGAGGTCCTTTTGATGTCTGTGTCTGTTTGCGTGTCACTGTAGTTACAGGAACTTGGCTACAGAGCACGAGACCCTCATGCAGAAGTATCTGCATCTACTACAAATAGTGGAGACGGAGAAAACGGTTGCCAAGCAACTTCGACAACAGATCGAGGATGGGGAAATTGAGATAGAGCGGCTAAAATCTGAGGTAAACTGCCTTGTGTTATCTTTCTAGAAACATGTGTTTACTACTTTGGAGGCGGATTACAGCTTGAGGAAATTGGCTTGAAAATAAATACCGAAAGGTTCACGGGACAAAAATTGTGCTTACTTTTTATATATTTGTCCTAAAAAGAAAGCTTTTATAACTTCAGTATCTTTTGTCAATTTTACATCCAAACAAAACAGTAGTCTAATGTTTAACAGAAACCACCAGTCAATCAATGAGAATTTGTAGAGCAAATGCATTTCACTTTACTACAGAAATGGATACCTCAGTCTGAATGGAACCTTTTCAGTAAATGAATCAGCTACTTTAGTATCTGAAACTACAATCAGCAGAACAAAGAATTAATGGGTCTGTTTAAAATGCAGACTGAATAGAAGCCCTTTTTATGGAAGTATTAAGTCTTTCAACAATGTTCTAACTAAAATGGGGATGAATAAAACAAGAATGAATTTGATAAAATAGGTGCAATTTTCAGACAATTTTCAGACAATTTTCAAGTGTGAATGTTGTCTGTCTGTCTATCTGTGTTGGCACTGCGATGAGGTGGCGACTTGTCCAGGGTGTACCCCGCCTACCACTCGAATGCAGCTGAGATAGGCTCCAGCACCCCCCCACAAGGGACAAGCGGTAGAAAATGGATGGATGGATGTAACTATCTACTGGATTTTACTTTGAATGCTAGATCGCAGGGCTGCTGAAGGACAATGAGAAGATCCAGTCCAATCCAGAAGTACCGCCCAGTGATGATGACACAGAAATCAAGAAAATAAAAAAGGTGGGGAACTTGAGTGTGCATCCACATTTAGCAAGCAGGTTAAAAATAACCAAAGCAATGAAAAGCAACTGAACGCTTTCCCGCAGTTGAGAGCTCTTCATCCGACATTCAGTCAAGCAGCTGCTCTCTCTTCGAGGGCTCCTTCGACTAAAAGCACATGTCACTCTAAAGTTGGCAGCCTGCTCTGTGAACTGAAATGTTCACAGACCAGTGACGTATGGTTTCCACCACCGCAGATTAAGGAAACCAATTTTAAGAGTGGTACTTAAAGCTGAGTTTTGAACCAAGCGATCTGTGGTATGCTTTGGGTCAGTAAATCTTGATCAGGTGTGAACATCAAAAAAGTATTTAAGAAATGGGAATGCAATGAACCATGAATGAAATTTTGTATCCAGCATTTTTGTTTTGTAGAAGAATACAATATACCACTGATTCCCATCGCAGGTCCAAAGTTTCCTACGAGGCTGGATTTGCCGCAGGAAGTGGAAAACTATCATCCAAGATTACATCCGTTCACCCCATGCAGAAAGCATGAGGAAAAGGAACCAGGTGGTGTTTAGCATGCTGGAGGCCGAAGCGGAATACGTCCAGCAACTGCACATCCTGGTCAACAACTTTCTGCGGCCTCTACGCATGGCCGCCAGCTCCAAGAAGCCACCCATCACCCACGATGATGTCAGCAGCATCTTCCTCAACAGGTAGTGAAGCAGCCGACGGGGACGGTGGTGGCATTTTGCAAAGATGAAAAACTCATGACTGTGCCTATTTGTTTTGTCAGCGAGACTATCATGTTCCTCCACCAAATCTTCTACCAGGGCCTGAAGGCCAGGATAGCCAGCTGGCCAACCCTGGTGCTGGGTAAGAATTATGGCAATCTCTCCAAAAATACACACTGACATTTTCTGAAAGGTGGGCTGTAGTTCTCGGGATGCTTTGGGCCTCTACTTTCTTGTCTCCTAAAAGGCCTCTTGAATAGAATAATCAAGAATTTATGAAGTGCAAGCCATCCGGACAGACTCTTTGTTCATCAAATTTGAATCGCAGATAAAAGTCACCAACTTGCAAGGAATCTTCACCACGCTTCTCTGTTGCCCGCAGACAGGCAGAAAGCAATCTGCCTTCTGTTGCAGCCAAATTTGCTGATTTTGACTGAGACTTTAATCAAGCTCTCAAAACTGCGCTCAAAAGAATCACACTGGTCTTTGCCAACTTGGAGCTGTTGGTGAGGCCGGGCATCTTGTAACAGTCAAAGAGAAGTCAGCTTGAAGCCTCTTCTGTCTGCAACACCCAGCCTTCTTTGCTGTCCACTCCATTCCATCTCTTGTCTTTGCCTGCTTCAGATTCCAATGACTGTGTCTTGTTGCATTACTTTTGTTGTATAGCGATTACAGGATAGCATTTGTCTATCGGGCAAGTCTGTCAATATATATATTTTTTTCATATGAATATATTTTCAGGCAATCTTCCATACTCTTATTCAATTATAGTTTTATGACAAAGCAAAAAAAAAAAAAAAAACAGCTCACCAATCCATATTAGGCGGCAAAAAGTTAAAGTATGCTTAACAAGGTCCTGGTTTGAAAACTGAAAATTTTACCCAACATAATTCTTATTTATTTTCCCAGCTGACCTCTTTGACATTTTGCTGCCCATGTTAAACATCTACCAAGAATTTGTGCGGAACCACCAGTACAGCCTGCAAATCTTGGCCCACTGCAAACAGAACCGAGACTTTGACAAGCTGCTGAAGCAGTACGAGGCCAAGCCTGATTGCGAAGAAAGGACGTTGGAGACATTCCTCACTTACCCCATGTTTCAGGTACCCACATGATTGATTGAGATTGATTGAGACTTTTATTATTAGGTTGCACAGTGAAGTACATATTCCGTACAATTGACCACTAAATGGTAACACCCGAATAAGTTTTTCAATTTGTTTAAGTCGGGGTCCACTTAAATTGATTCATGATACAGATATATACCATCAGATATATACTATCATCATAATACAGTTATCACATCAAGACAAACATGCTCCTTATTGTGCTTCACTGCATGCACTGCGGCATGGACTTTTCTTTTCCCCACAAACAACACTTACAACAACAGTTGTTATCGCTTGGGGAGTGCAGGTATTTTACAGCTTTTATTTAAGTGCAATCATAAATCTGGCCATCCCCTCCTTCAGGTTTAGTGGGGAACTGAAAGATGGCGTTTAAGTGTACCTATTTTAATTGTTAATTATGGCCCCTGCAGCAACTGTACATTTCACTTTTATAATCACCACATCAGTAATGCAACAGTTATGGCCTATAATGTATTGCATCTATTAGAGCCGTTTGTGTTTTCTTGCCTGTGGTTCTAAGAGCTCTGTAATGACTTGACAGTATTTCTTGTGAAGTGGCAACAGTTGCTAAGTTTTTAATGGGAAGAGAGGGTTTTTTTTCTAGTTATCAAACAGATGTAAGGACAGATGTGAATTGATAGACTATGGGGGTATATGGGACACACCTCTTAATAATTTAGGTAAGAAATAATCACGGATTAGATTTAGCTCTACCATAGTTTTAATTATTTTTCATAACCAAATATGTAGACTTCAAAAGCTCTCGAAGCTGCAAAAAAACAACTCTATATGGTCTTCTATTTTCCCCTTCCATATTGATACTCTTGAATAATGTACAGTGGTACCTCTGTTTTCGTTAGTAAGCCATTAAAAAATGTATACATTTTTCCAATGAGAAATAATTGAATTATTACAGACGCCAACAAAATAATAACACAAAACACTGAACATTGAAAACAAACCGAGGTGATCAGAAAAGTGTGGCATGCGAAAACCAAGAAACCACTGTACAATAAAGATTTAAACTACTTGTGATTTCTGGAACTTGTTTTTAATTTCAGGATTTCTCTCATGTTTCTCTGTCAGATCCCTCGTTATATCCTGACCCTTCACGAATTACTGGCTCACACTCCTCATGAGCATGTGGAGAGAAATAGCTTGGATTACGCCAAATCGAAACTAGAGGAACTTTCGAGGTACATCAATGTCTGTCAATCATTCAATCCCACAAATTAACTGCCAAGACTTGCAACTAAAGAAAAGCATTTGACTAAAAGTCTTTGTTTTACAAATGATAAAAGTAATTGATTCTTTTTTTTTTATATATATATATATATATTTTTTTTAAATAATGGGACAATCTCACTATGATGGGTGGTATAGTTTGCAATAATGCACCTCAACTTCCAATAATCAACTTGATGGCCTTCTTTAGACAGCATATCGGTTGAGGCAGAATCAACAGTGCCTCTGCTGGTTGCAGTCAAGTAGTGTACTCCCTTCTTACCACAATTGCTTCAAGCTAAAATTAATCAAAAATCAATTAAGTTATGAATATGCCCATCTGTGCACCACAGTTCGCAATTCACAGAATACGTTCTAAGGCAATAATTTGTCTTCATGCACTTTTATTGTCAGACTAACTTGGAACCCCGTTGATTCACCTCAATGGGAGTTTGTACATGGGGATATGTTTTGTTTTGATTGTGTCCCTTATGATCATGAAGGTAATTCCAGTTTATTTGTTTCAGAATAATGCACGATGAGGTGAGTGAGACAGAGAACATCAGAAAAAATCTGGCTATTGAGCGAATGATTGTCGAGGGCTGTGAAGTGCTGCTGGATACCAGCCAGACATTTGTAAGACAAGGTATGCATGTTTGATTTCAAACATAATGTTGGTCTACAGCATTTCTGGCATTTTCAGTTAGTTCTAATTAACAGCTGTTGTTGTAATCAAAGACATGTTGATATTCCTCACCTGTTGTTTATTAAACAATCCAATGCAGATTAAGATATGCTTAACAGTTAAATACAAAGGAAAACAGTCTACATCCCAGCTTTGTGTTAGTGGTGACAAAGGTAAATGAGCTCTGAGCCGCAAATGGCCCCTGAGTGGGACTTTGGACAAATAATCAAAATGATACTCCAGCATAAGATCTAGAAATGCTGAAAAGCGTTTGAAGAGTTTGTGGCAAGTAACCAATTACATGTAAGATGCAGATTGGATAAAAACAGTGTTCTTAAATTAAGGTTTGTCTACTCATGTCAAGAACTAGGCTGTGTCTGATAATACTGACCTTCCACAGGTTCTCTGATACAGGTGCCAATGAGCGAGAAGGGCAAGATCACCAGAGGCCGTCTGGGTTCTTTGTCTCTGAAGAAGGAAGGCGAGCGCCAGTGCTTCCTCTTTTCCAAACATCTCATCATCTGCACTCGAGGCTCGGGGGGGAAACTGCACATCACAAAGGTACAGCAGAAGCATGGTATCACTTTATTTAGAAATTTCCAGTTTTATAAAATCATTCAACAGCATTTGTGTGCCACATTTTTGTTACAGAATGGTGTAGTGTCTCTCATTGACTGCACACTGATGGAAGAGACTGAGGGTGCCGATGATGAGCGTAAGTTACAGTTCATCTATCCATCCATTTCCAAACTTCACACAGCAAAGCTCCAACAGTGATTCAAACCCAGATCTCCTGACAGTAAGGCAGCCGTGCTAACCACTATCCTACCATGCAGCAAAAGTTACTGTTGAGTGCAAAATATATAATACAGTGCTGTTTCAGCCAAAGTAAATGGGTGCATATTTTGTTCTAAACACACCTAAAGTCAGCCAGGTATCCAGAGTCCAGACATTAATATAATAATGTCAATATCAGCACCTTGACAATAATTAGATTTAGTTCTACTGTTTTGTTGACCACCCAGAGATCTAATAGCTATGGGAGAATAAACAATGTGTGAATAACACAATTTATAAGTGACCTTGAAAACAAGTGATATAAAGAAAAGGAGCAGAAGGAGCAGAAGGAGGATGACAAAGAAGAGGAGCAGGAGACAGTCTCATGTTGCAGAGCGATACTGAAATATCCATACGAAATATCGATACCGCCAATACCTGATCGATCTTGATGCTCCATTTTCAATTCTCAAATCAAAATATCGATACTTTCATTATTTGCTATAATGTATATTATTAACAGGAAGACAGTGTAAAGAAACTAAATCATTGAGATCTTGTCAAAATGAAACGCGATTTGTGTGAACTACTTATTTTTCCGCCAAGGTAAGTACAGTACTACGTAATGCGCAATCGCATCAGCAATATGCTCAGTCATTCAGTCTGTCATTTGTTTGTATAAGAAAACTTTTGGCAATGAAAATAAGTCACTTATGTATCCTTTTATTGTAGCCTATTTTCAGCGACTACATTCGTTGAATTTAAATACGAACGCACTTGTTTGCATTTGTGATTTTATATCGTTTGAATATGATTCCCCAGGAGCTTGAAATACATCACTTTATAAATTTTACCAGACACATTGGTTAAATTAGTACAACGTATTGGTATCGAATCAGTATCGCTGATACCAGCCTGAAGTGAAAGAACGAAGAAATGAAAATAGAAAATCAGTGGTATCGCACATCCCTATTGGAAACATAATCTTTTGTTTACCACTATTTCCCGCTGCCTACTATTAGCTATATTACCAAATGTGTCCGAATAGCTTTCTGGAAAATTTGTCAAACCCACTGCGAAGTATTTTGCCACAATTTGCTGTCCGTGAATTACTTCCGGAAATGGTGTTCGATCTCCGCATTCCCGCCGTTAGATTGGTTTTCGTCAAACTAACTACAGTACACAGAAAGGATTCGGCGGTGACACTTACCAAATTTTATTTTGCTCTTTTCTTTCGTACTTAGGGTAAAACGTACTCAATAAATGCAGGGGGAAGTCAGTGTTGGTCATGGTCCTAGTTTGTTGATGTTTGCAAAGTCTGACAATGGAGTCTGACGTACTGGTTTGAACCAGGTAATTCGAAGGAGCCAAATTGGGTATAGCGCCACCTATGTTTGCGGAGGCTCCTGTGCATTAATGCTGTGGCAACTACATCAAGTAAGCTAATTTTTTTTTTTTCAGGATATAATCATGTGGAAAATTTAATAAATTATTAATTTCATGTCATGCTTATTTTCATATAATTTATATATTGTTTGTAATAGGCAGCACGGTGCACTGCGTCTGCCTTAAAGTCAGGAGACAGGGTTCGAATCTCTTGGATAACTTGATTTAGCACATTGTTCCCGTGCTTATGTTGGTTTTCTGGGTCCCCAAAATCATGCATGTGAGACTAAATGGACACTCTATATCAGTGGTTCTCAACCTTTTTTCAGTGATGTACCCCCTGTGAACATTTTTTTAATTCAAGTACCCCCTAATCAGAGCAAAGCATTTTTGGTTGAAAAAAAAGAGATAAAGAAGTAAAATACAGCACTATGTCATCAGTTTTGGATTTATTAAATTGTATAACAGTGCAAAATATTGCTAATTTGTAGTGGTCTTTCTTGAACTATTTGGAAAAAAAGATAAAAATAACTAAAAACTTGTTGACAAATAAACAAGTGATTCAATTATAAATAAAGATTTCTACACATAGAAGTAATCATCAACTTAAAGTGCCCTCTTTGGGGATTGTAATAGAGATCCATCTGGATTGATGAACTTAACTCTAAACATTTCTTCAAAAAAAAAGAAATCTTTAACATCAATATTTATGGAACATGTCCACAAAAAAATCTAGCTGTCAACACTGAATATTGAATTGTTGCATTGTAATGAATGGAATAGCCTACTTGTTTTGATGTTCAGTTTATGAACTTACATTCATATTTTGTTGAAGTATTATTCAATAAATATATTTATAAAGGATTTTTGAATTGTTGCTATTTGTAGAATATTTAAAAAAAAATCTCACGTACCCCTTGGCATACCTTCAAGTACCCCCAGGGGTACGCGTACCCCCATTTGAGAACCACTGCTCTATATTGTCCAAAGGTATGAATGGGAATGGTTGTTTGTCTATTTGTGCCCAGTCCAGGGTGTACCCCGCCTCTCGCTCAAAGTCAGTTGGGCTTCAGCTTATGTAGGACCCTAATGAAAATTAACGATATAGAAAATGTATGTTTTTTATGTTAGCTTTAAACGTTCACTGTATAGGTGCACAAAAATGCTGACAATTATATCATTTATTTTTGATGTGATGATAAAATGTTGTTTACAATATAGCCAAAGTGGAGCGTAGTGGCCAGGACACCGAGCACCTGGACTTTAAAGTGATCGTGGAGCCAAAAGATGGGCAGCCTTACACGGTCATCCTGGTGGCTTCATCCCGACAAGAGAAGTCTGCGTGGACAAGCGATATCAGCCAGGTAAATACCAATAAATGTCACTGCCGGGCTGTAAAGTGCTGACTTTACAAGGCGGGAAGAGGGGATGTTAAACTGCTGGCTGCAAAACACTTGTATACTGTGTAAAGAGCGACAGCAGGGTCTTCTGTTTGATATGTGCGAAAGCGCAAACCCCTCTCTTCTGCTCTCTTTTGTCTATCTGACTTCTAGTGCATTGACAACATCCGCTGCAATGGTCTGATGATGAATGCATTCGAGGAAAACAGTAAAGTCACTGTGCCGCAGATGATTAAGTGAGTGTCAACAGTCACTTAATCATACCATACAATATACATGCACAACAAAGAGGATAAAGCATGGCAGGAATACCCACAACATGCATGTACAGGGTCATTTTTCATAATCTATGTGACCCCCTAACCTCATGTAGTTATTTTGGATAAATGCATTGCACTCTGCAGATCCGACACCAGCTTATACTGCGACGATGTCGACATCCGCTTCAGCAAGATGATGAACTCCTGCAAGGTGCTCCAGATCCGCTACGCTAGCGTGGAGCGCCTGCTTGAACGGCTGACCGACTTGCGCTTCCTCTCCATTGACTTCCTGAATACCTTCCTCCACTCTTACCGGGTTTTCACGAGTGCGACGGTCGTGCTGGACAAACTAATCACCATCTACAAGAAGCCAATCAGCGCCATCCCTGCACGGTGAGTATTGTCTAAAAAATGGACCTTGGATATTACTTAGAGTAGTCAGTGTATTGCTTGGAAAAAAATGTTGATTTCTGTCAACACACGTTATAGTCTAAATATCTGTCACAGTGTCAAAATTCCACAGTTCCACGACCAGGGCGAGTCGTGTGGTTTTCGTCCTGGTCGTGGAACTGTGGACCAGCTCTATACTCTCGGCAGGGTCCTTGAGGGTGCATGGGAGTTTGCCCAACCAGTCTACATGTGCTTTGTGGATTTGGAGAAGGCATTTGACCGTGTCCCCCGGGAGGTCCTGTGGGGAGTGCTCAGAGAGTATGGGGTATCGGACTGTCTGATTGTGGCTGTCCGCTCCCTGTAGGATCAGTGTCAGAGCTTGGTCCGCATTGCCGGCAGTAAGTCGGACACGTTTCCAGTAAGGGTTGGACTCCGCCAAGGCTGCCCTTTGTCACCGATTCTGTTCATAACTTTTATGGACAGAATTTCTAGGCGCAGTCAAGGCGTTGAGGGGATCCGGTTTGGTGGCTGCAGGATTAGGTCTCTGCTTTTTGCAGATGATGTGGTCCTGATGGCTTCATCTGGCCAGGATCTTCAGCTCTCACTGGATCGGTTCGCAGCCGAGTGTGAAGCGACTGGGATGAGAATTAGCACCTCCAAGTCCGAGTCCATGGTTCTCGCCCGGAAAAGGGTGGAGTGCCATCTCCGGGTTGGGGAGGAGACCCTGCCCCAAGTGGAGGAGTTCAAGTACCTAGGAGTCTTGTTCACGAGTGAGGGAAAAGTGGATCGTGAGATCGACAGGCGGATTGGTGACGCTGTATCGATCCGTTGTGGTGAAGAAGGAGCTGAGCCGGAAGGTAAAGCTCTCAATTTACCGGTCGATCTACGTTCCCATCCTCACCTATGGTCATGAGCTTTGGGTTATGGCCGAAAGGACAAGATCACGGGTACAGGCGGCCGAAATGAGTTTCCTCCGCCGGGTGGCGGGGCTCTCCTTTAGAGATAGGGTGAGAAGCTCTGCCATCCGGGGGGAGCTCAAAGTAAAGCCACTGCTCCTCCACATCGAGAGGAGCCAGATGAGGTGGTTCGGGCATCTGGTCAGGATGCCACCTGAACGCCTCCCTAGAAGGTGTTTAGGGCACGTCCGACCGGTAGGAGGCCACTGGGAAGACCCAGGACACGTTGGGAAGACTATGTCTCCCGGCTGGCCTGGGAACGCCTCGGGATCCCCCGGAAGGAGCTGGACGAAGTGGCTGTGGAGAGGAAAGTCTGGGTTTCCCTGCTTAGGCTGATGCCCCCGTGACCCGACCTCAGATAAGCGGAAGAAGATGGATGGATGGATGGATGGATGGAGTGTCAAAATTATGTCATTATTTAGAGTTAGCTCCACTGTTATCAAACACTGCCATATTTCTTTTGGGCATGGAATGTAGTTCTTCCACTTCCCCAAATGATGTCACTGGCGGATGTTAGACACATTGCGCTCCTCCATCTTCTTTCCACTCGTGGATGTCCCACAGGTGCTCCAATGGGTTCAGGTCTGAAGACATACATATTATATTATCTTCAGCTTCTTTAGCAAGGAATATGATCATCTTGGAAGAGTATTAGGACTTGTTATCATGTTCGAAAACTGTGATGTTTCACAGTGTACCAAGGGAGGAGATCCTGCTCTGCCTTACAGTGTCGAAGTATATATATTGAACTTCAATGAACCGCAGCTCTCCAGTGCCGGTGTCCTTTCATATATAAATTTGGCTGCTTCCTTGAAAAAAGCAACCAATAGCGTAACACGATAGTGGGGTCGATTGAATTACGCTACAATGTAATGTTTGCTGTCAAATTTTGTTTTACACGCGTGCTGTATGGTATTTGAGAACGACTCGTCGAAGTTCGGTGGTGCCAACGCAACCAATGAATGTTGGTGAAGCTCACTCCCTGACTGCTTCCTTTTTTTTCTTTTTTTTTGGTCCTATCCAGCCACTTAGGCAAATCATATTGTTGATGTAGATGCCCATATCTGTTGTACATATTTACTTTACAAAAGAGAAGTGTGGGATACTTCTTTGTTGCCTATTTGTATTTGAATTTATTAAATTGATGTATATTAATGTTTAAAAAAAGGAAGACAGAGGGGGAAATTGCAGGAACAAGAAGAGGATAAGACAAAGAGAGAACAACAGCAACAACAGCAAAAACAGCACATACGATCAGCAAATACGATATGTACAAATATGATACAAAAGTGATAGCAGAGGCAAATATTGATAACACAAAAATAACAATGAACATTACTGCACTACAAATGGAGCAATACAAATAACAATAGAAATAGCAATGTTGATGATGAATGATAATAATAATTACCTCTATTATCAACAATACAGTTGTTTCAAATGCAACAATACAAATATGTAATGATAACTTAAATTACAAGCAAATAAAGCAGATAAATGGAGGGGGAAAAAGAGAAACAAACTTGTATTATTTACCTTGTAGATTGTTATAGTAACAATAGGTTAAGCTTTGTCAGTGTTACCAGTTACCCATTTTCCCCAAGGGAAACAACGTTAATATATGTTTGATAAAACGTGAATATATGCATGAGTGTATGTATGCATATGTGCTTGTATGTGTACTATATGTGTATATGTATGTTTGTACAGTGAATGTGGAAGCGTATGTACCCATGTAGGTAGGTAAGTACCAATGTGTGCGTGTATGTACAGCATGTATGAATGAATGTATATATGTATGAATAATTGTGTGTATGTGAGTATGTACTGTATGTCATTAGTTTTTTCATTTACTTTATTAGTCCCCGAGGGGAAATTCAGATTTTCAGCGCAATCCCATTCAAGAGCAGACATACATTACAGGGAGACAAAACAGGAATGCTGACGGGTCAGCCAACTTCCGGCGCCCCTTAGAAAGGTGGGAAAAGGTCAATGTTGTGGGGGTGAGAGACTGTGGACTCCAGACTGAAGCTAAGAAAAAAAACTCAATAGCCGTAAGCACACATAAACATGTTACATAGAATCCACAAAACCTGCAACAGAGGGGAGGGAGTGGGGGTATGTGTATTTTTATGTACAATATATTTGTCTCCCATTGTGTGCGGGAGCCAAAGTACGGCCCCAGCCACCCAGAGAGCCCAACCCAAAGCAGCAGGCGCGGTGCCCAGGGAACAAGGGAACTCTGGCCCCACGCAGTCAGGCCGGCTGTATACAGGACCCCCAGCGGCAGGTCATAGATAGACGCGCCCGGCAGAGGACAAGGGAGAAGCCAGCAAGTGACCACACCCTACGCAGGCAGAAGGGCGGGTGCCCCGCCACGAGGGGCCTAGAGACTTCCGGCAGCCGGACGGAAAGACCGCCCCACCCCACCAGCAACAGAGCCCCCGCGAGCGTAACCCCACCCCAGGAGAACCCGGCAGGGCCTGCCCCAGGCCACCCCACCCAAGTCGGCCGCCGCAGGACCGCCCAGCACGGGGCCACTGGAACCACCCACCCAACCTGCAAGGATCCCAACGATAGAGATGGAACGGCCAGCAACTGCCCTGGTGGATACACCTCCCCAGGAAAGAGGAAGAACAAGAAAAAAAAAGATATCAGAGACATGCTGCTGACATGCAAGGTCACTACCCCAGCAGCTGGCCGCCTTGCAATACTGCAGAATACCATGCAGCGCACCAAACTGGTAGTGGGACTAAACCTAGCAGGCCACAACCAAGAGGGGCATCCGGAAGAGGTGGACGGCAGGACCCAGGGACCCCAGACACGCAGCCCTTGTGAGCAAGACACAATCATTGCCTTTGCCAGGAGATTATGTATCCATTGGGTTTTATTTGTCAATCAGTTACTTTGTTAGTTAGTTGTTTAGTTAGTTAGTTAGCTGTATGGCTCAAATAGTTATGGGCATATTTTGATGTAACTTTCAAGAAATGTCAGAAATAGAATAAGAACAAGTGGTTAAATCTTAATCATTTCTACTGCATTACTTTTTGTTTATGTTACAAGGCTAAACTTCTCTCTGTGTGTATGTATGCTTGTGGGGCCGCCTCCAACCACGGAGACAAAGACAGGGGATGACTAAGGGTTCATTCAGTTTATTTTATCCAGCTATAGAACAAACTCACCTAAGTGCTGAGATTGATGCAAAGAATGAACCCTCTTGCAGTACGTTTGGAAGCGAGAAACAAAGAAAACAAATACGCACGGACATGGACATTTTATTTATCCTTTGATTAATTACCTCCGAAAAGAGGTTATGTGCTTAATGGGGTTTGTTTGTTTGTAAATAGCAACATAGCTCTAAGAGATATGGGCAGATCTTGATTATACTTTCAGAAAATGTCAGAAAGAGGATACGGAATAAGTGATTAGATTTTTGGGGTGATCCGGATAACCGTCTAGATTTTTTTTTTTTTTTTTAAAGGATTCTTTACCATTGGTAGATAGGACCTGGCATAGGTTTGCGCTCTCCAAGTGCTTTTCTATTCCATCTACAGTATATTATACTGACTTGTGTTGCCAGCTATTTAGACAATAATGACAATAATATATACACACACACACACACACACACACACATATATATATATATATATATATATATATATATGTATATATATATATACCAAATAATACATTACGAGAATCGGTTTGAATCGAGAATTATGTTGACTCGCTCTGAATTGAACCGTCAACCCAGGAATTGGAATCGGGTCGAATCAAATCGTTAGGTGCCCAGTGATTCACGCCCCTAATAGTAAATATACAGTGTACTGACACTGACTACCGGTACTCCAAAGCAGTGTTTTTTTTAACCATAGGCCAATAACTGGGCCGCGAACGCCCTCTAAAGGGCTGCTAAAAATATCTTGTTTCCCAATGTGGTCTGTATGGGCTGCAGAGGTATTCAGCTGTAATACACTTTTCCACCACTTGTGGCAGTAATGACATTATCAAACAAACAGAATAAGGTGCTGCTAAAGTCATAGAGAAGTTTATTAAGCGCAAAAAGTTTGACTAAAGTGGTGAAGCTGTATTTTAATTTGCACTTTAATTTTATTGACATTTTAATTCAGAAACATATCATGACTATAATATTAGTATTTATTATTACTTTAGTTAGAATTTATTTATTTTAGATTTAGACTTAGACTTAGACTTCCTTTTTATTGTCATTCAAATTTGAACTTTACAGCACAGATAAGAACGAAATTTCGTTACATAAGCTCATGGTAGAGCAGGATAAAAAAAAGCAATACGGTGCATATATAAATAAATATATATATATAAATAATATATAAATATATATATAAAATAAATAAATATATATAAATAAATAAATAAATAGATTACTGTACAGATAAATATATTGCACTTTTTCACATGCGTCCACGTTTATGGATGTATGTTATATTGTCTTTTTTATTCCAGCGAGTTAATCCATTTTGGGGGGAGTTGAGGGGATAATTTAATTGTTTTAGCAAAACATAGTTTGTAAATTGTAATAAATAAGTGCAATACGTTTAAATACATTTGCAAATTTATTTTTCATCAGTTTTTAGATTCTACATGATGATGTTTATTTAGGAAACATATATTATTATTTATTATTAATTTACTTAGAATGTATTAATTTTAGCAAGCCGTAATTGTATTTAAATTAATATTTCATCAGTTTTTATGAATCCCTTCATTTACAGTATATTTGATTCGTATTTATTTTTGTAATCAGCCTGCCCTAAGCCTTGATAATAACCTTTGTGATTAACACATGCTTTCATATCATTTGACAAGGTTGTAAACTGTAAGTAGGTTAGATATAAGTGTTGAATATGATTAAAATCAAGAGTAAGATTACTAATTCAGTGTTAATGTTTGAGCCCCTATGTAGTGGAAAAGTTAAGCCCTGAGGTCAAAAATGTTTAGGAGCCCTGATCTAAAGTACAGTACAGTATATCATCCATCCATCCATCTTCTTCCGCTTATCCGAGGTCGGGTCGCGGGGACAGTACAGTATATCCAAGTTAAAATTTAATAGTGTTGCTATACATTGCAAAAATATACTGTACCGTATTGGAACAAAAATGCTTGCTGAAAGTGAGGGGTGCCCTCACTTTTTTGAGATATCGCAGGTTAGTGAAAGTTAGCAGGTCAACTGTCACATTAATAAAAATAACTATACATATTGTATGTTATGCTGAATAACGTTTGAGTTTCAGGGTTTATCTTAAAACTGGTGGATTATATGGACTTCTTTGATTATTTATTTCGAATTACTCCGCATACTTATGCACTACAGTAGACTGTGGAGGCAGGGGAGTCTCAAGCATAAAAAAAATATTTGTGTATTGAACTGTGTGAATGTATGAACATGTTTTCTGTAAGATTCCAATTTTTTTTGTTAACATTTTGTTTAAGAAAAATCGCTGAATTTGCACATTTCCGACTTGGGATGAGGCTGGGACGAGTCAAACCTACCCTCTGTTTGCGCAATCTTTCATAAACCGAGTTAGACGGTGCTAGCCATGAACGTCTTTGCACGTCAATGCAAGAGACCAATCTCACTAGTAAGTTGATTTACAACTTAATGCTCTAACTGAGTCAACATGTGGAAAAGTAAATGTTCCTTTATTAATGTGCTAATTGCAAGGTGCTATATGATTTGATTCTGAATGGTGGCTGAGCACCCCTAAAAGGTAGAAATCTTGGTTTCACCTACTGTATACCCCTATACATTTTTATCATTTAGTTTTGTGCTGTATCCCTTGGTAATTTCATAACAACTTCTAAAAAACTATTCTTGAACTCACACCCTTTACCCGGATCTGCATCTAAAATGTTTTTGGTTCTACCTTGATCCATAACCGTAAGGTTTGAGAACTTTACATATTTGAAAATGACCCAGCCCCTCCAAAATGTTGACAATGTATCCGCCCTATCACATTGGATTCACTGTCCATTCCTTGTACGTCCAAGTGAGGACGTCACACGCCTCTGAAGCCAACCGCCTTTCCTTTTACACTCTTTTATTTCTCTTTCAACAAGTCTGACCATCCCTCTCTTCGCTGCGCTGTCGCCATGACAACCATTTACTTTGCTGCAGGACCCCACCCTCTCCTCATCGTCTCCCTCCCTTGTACCCCCTTCCCTACCCTTCCCTACCTCCTCTCATCTGCAGCAGCTCCGCGGTATTAAATGTTGATGGTGGTGTTTTGTACTCCATCACCCCCGCCCCTCGCTTTTTTGTCACCCATTTCTCCTGCTTTCTTTCTCGTTATTATATCTCCCATCCATCCCCTCATCCCATCCTTTTTTTTTAACACATGACATGGGCACCTAACAGCACAGTGGAGTGGCGGTAGCGCCGTCCCACTCACCCACACACACACATCCAGCAGCCTTCACTGTGGAGAAATCCATATCACTATGTCACTGACTCCAGCCTATCTCCGTCCTCTTCTTCTTTCCTTCACTGCACCTCTCTCGCTCGCTCCCTCTCTCCCTATACCTTCCCTCTCTAACCGTGTCTCAGTGTGCCTCCCCCGGGCTGGTTGCTGTTGGCAGCACCCGTGCCTTCCAACGCTGTCACTTGACAGGCTATTTATAGGCCTTCAGAGGGGGTGGCTCTCAGTGCAAGGAGGATGCTGTCTTAAACAATGTCGCTTCAATAAAAAGAGGCTGGAGCTCCCAGGCTGCGCTGTTGTTGCCCGATGCCGGTCCCTCCATTTACACACACATCGTCATCGTACAATCCTGTATATGCTTTTTTAATACGAACTAATTACCTTTTAAAAATAGGTATTTTTTTACACAAAAATTACTTTTTACACAAAACTTTTTGCATCAGTAGAATTAAGGAGTCATAATGTTTTGAGTGGATACACTTATTTTTACATTTATTTTGGGGCAGTATAGCTCGGTTGGTAGAGCGGCCGTGCCAGCAACTTGAGGGTTGCAGGTTCGATCTCCGCCATCCTCGTCACTGCCGTTGTGTCCTTGGGCAAGACACTTTACCCACCTGCTCCCAGTGCCACCCACACTGGTTTAAATGTAACTTAGATATTGGGTTTCACTATGTAAAGCGCTTTGAGTCACTTGAGAAAAAGCGCTATATAAATGTAATTCACTTCACTTAAAACATTTTGCCTACTTTCTAATATAGGGATCTCAAACTCAATTTACCTGCAGGCCACTGGAGGTAGAGTCAGGGTGAAGTCGTCCCGTCAGAATAACATTTTACTTAATTTGTTAACTACCTCTACCAGCAGCTATAATGATCCTGAGCTATTTAGGGATGAGTACCTTTCACATTTGAACCATTGCGGTACCAATTCCTGGTACCTGGGGCAGCGTGGCTCAGATGGTTCAGGGTTCCTGGTACGAATCCAGCTTCCGCCATCCTAGTGAAGTGAAGTGAAGTGAATTAAATTTATATAGCGCTTTTCTCTAGTGACTCAAAGCGCTTTACATAGTGAAACCCAATATCTAAGTTACATTTCAACCAGTGTGGGTAAAGTGTCTTGCCCAAGGACACAACAGCAGTGACTAGGATGGTGGAAGCGGGGATCGAACCTGCAACCCTCAAGTTGCTGGCGTGGCCGCTCCACCAACCGAGCGATACCGCGATACCTGCCGTTGTGTCCTCGGTTAAGACACTTCACCCACCTTTACAGCAAACACAAGACATTGATACAACGTTGATTATACATACACGATCTTTAAAACCTACTTCAATACTGTATTTGTAAATTGAGACAACGTTGATGTCTAACGTTGGATCCACGTTGACCAAAATTCAGTGGTCAAATCAACGTCACAAACTCACATTGATTAAAAATCGTCAAAAAGCATGTTGTTACAGCATTAAGTTTGAGTTGCTCAATGTCAGGACCTTATTCAACGAGTTCTCAATGTTATTTCAATGTATTGTGCCTGCTGGGTTGCTTCCAGTGGAGCCCACACTGGCGTATGAATGTGAATGATGGCGGTCGGAGAGGCCGTAGGTGCTAATTGGTAGCCACATTTCCGTCAGTCCATCCCAGGGAAGCTGTGGCTACAAATGTAGTTTACCACCATCAATGTGTAAATGTAGAGTGAATGAATGATGGGGCTCTCAGTGTATTGTAATGCGCTTTGAATCACTAGAAAAAAGCGCCATATGAATCTATAATTACTTTTTTGTTTGTTAATAAATATTAATTGTTTGATAATAAAATATATTTTTTTAGTATAACATTTAACTTTAGCTGTTAATGATAACTGTGCTGTCCAGTTGTTGTATCGTGTTTTCTTGCACTTCTGAGTCTCATAGGCAAGTACTATATAGCAGACTTTGCATGCAGTTGTCTATAGAAGTTACCCATCCCTAGGTATGGTAGGCCTTAAGTCCATTGTAAATGTAACATTTTATGTAAAAATTTTATATTTTGACCCTGTTGAGTTCTTCAAGCGATGGTCAGAGGCACTTTAGCTTTCTTATAGGAAGTTGCTCTTTGTGTTGTTGCCCAGTGTGTTTGTTGTGCTGTAACTTTTGTGGTTGTGCCGTTATTTCGGTTTGTGTCAAGTAGAATTCAAGATTGCCATTTTATATTGACCGTATTTTCCGGTCTATAGAGCACAACGTTATTTAAGTCGCACCCACCAAATTTTAGAAGAAAAAATATTTTGACATATATTAACCGCACCGGACTATAAGCCATAGATATATACACCTGTAAAAAATATTTTGTAAATGTTTATCCACATACTCTAATTGTTTTCAAAGGTTGCAGTAAAACGGCTAATCAAACAAAACAGAAGTTATTGTCTAAACCCACTCGCTGCGAAACCTAGCGCTCCAATCAGCTAATTAGACTCATTAACTCCACGGTGATGTTTTGGTGAATTTACAAAACTGTTAACAATTCAAAAAGAATGCCAGTGTAAGTTAATAATACTAACCCAGACACTTGTAAACATGTTAGCATATTCGCTAATGCTAACAACGCTGTCTTAATTACATTTCAATAGCACGTACAAATACGCATGAAAAAACTCCTATAGGCATCACACATGAGACGGCTTAGCAAGTATGAATTGTTTTATTTATACTGTAAAACTTACAAACGTTACTTGGAGTGGTGAATGAGGAATCCTTTCGAGCAGACATGCTATGGATGGTTGTACTTCCGGTTAAAGGCACCCAACAAAAAGTAGTTTTCAACTCGCAGCACTTGCAGTGAGTGAACTAGTCCAAAAGATGGCGCCGTAGCACAAACAATATCACACCTTTTCAGTGTCTCTGTCGGTGGAATATGAAAGCTAACTACTACACTATGGCCAGTAAGAAGGGCAATGTACAGTATAAAATAGCCACACATTTTTATAAGTTGCAGGGTTTAAAACCTGCCACCCAGGCTGTGCAAGCCGCAATTACACTTAACTATGAAGTTAAAGAGGGGCCCTAAAGATGGGCCTGCGATCCTCAAGTTTGAGACCCTTGCTCCAATGTCAAATGCACACACCACTGAATACAAATATAAATAATCTTCTCCACGATCAAATTGTCAGCCATTCTAAACAACTTTAAGTAAGTGTTTAAAAAATGAGGGCTGTCAACTTTAAAGTGTTAACGCATGTGATTAATTAAAGAAAATATTGCGTTACCATAAATGAATAAAGATTGTTTTGACGGCCGGATGGCAGCACGCTTTCAACAGGCAAATGAATAATAATGATAGTTACAGCAATGTGCTCTGCGTCCTTTGGAACAAACCCCAACTGAACTTTAGCTAAAACTGTGGTAATTGGTTAGTATTGCAGCGACAAACTTTCTTATCATTAGCGCATTTAAAATAGCATCCTCAAGCGAAACATGAACATGAGGATGGTGTCGCTGGCACGAATGCTACATGGACAGCAAACAATGCTGGTTGAGTTTACCTGCGTTTAACGCAGATCATTTAAACAATGCCTTTTCGAAATTGACAGCCACAGTACGTAGAACACTTAAAATATGTGAAGACCAAGTACTGCGAGAGGTCGTTCATGTCGCCGACTAACGTCGTACAAACTAGAGGTAGTTTGCACCAAAAGATGTTTGTGTAACCAAGGTTTTGTAATTATATGAAGCCCAGAATCGAGAGGCATGTTCTTCTACATTGACAACTGTCACGTCTCTCGTCAATACACCGGCTTCTCGTCAAGGCAACTTCTCTCACACACACACTTCCGTCTTCACGGTAATAGCGCAACACATCACATCCGGTCCAACTGTGCCAACAAAATTAAAAATGGCTTTCATTTGCTTAAACAACTAACTAAGAAAGAGTAAGTGCAGATGTAAATGGTGCACTATGTAAATTTGTTTATGGGTTTCTATATTACATTATCGATCTATCTGTTTTGGCCCTGCGATGAGGTGGCGACTTGTCCAGGGTGTACACCGCCTTCCGAGATAGGCTCCAGTGGCCCCCCGCGTCCCCAAAAGGGACAAGCGGTAGAAAATGGATGGATGGATGCTGTACATCTGTTCCTAGTTTGCTATATTATTGCAGAGACTTTCAAATTGTGCATCTAATTCTTACTATACTTACTGTCACCAAGTTTAGAGTAAATAAATGACTTGCAGTTCAGTAAAACATTTCAAAAATGTTCCTGACTACCAAATCACATTTTTATCCTAACGTTGGGGTATTTTCTTAAGCGCATTTTATTTATGCAAGCAAATTATAATCTGTGATTAATCTGACCTTTTTAAATACCGTAATCACTTTACAGCCCTGGTTTAAACCTTCTTAACTTTCTCACAAGTGTAAAAGTAAGTTACCCACTGCTAAAGTACCGGTACTTTGTAAAAGTAGTACAACTCTCAGTCTTTATTTCACTGACAAATGTGTAAAACACTTCCCTCCCCCTTCTTTTTTAAACTTGTTTAAGTGTCAGGCAAGTGTAATAAGAAGTCAACCTATTTAGCTCAAGTTTGATAACAAACATACATATACACATACTGTAAATATACAAGCATACATACATACAGTCACACATATAATCACGTTTCATCAAACATATATTAACGTTGTTCCCCTAGGGGAAACTGGGTAAAACACAGCACACTGACAAAGCTTAACCTATTGTTACTATAACAATCTACAAGGTTAATACAGTTTGTTTCTCTTTCTTCCCCTCCCATTTATCTGCTCTCTTTTGTAATTCATGTTATCATTACATATATGTTTTGTTGCATTTGAAACAATTGTATTGTTGATAATAGAGGTAATTATTGTTATTATTCATTATCAATAGTGCTATTTCTATTGGTATTTGTATTGCTCCATTTGTAGTGTAATAATGTTTATTGTAATTTCTGTGTTATTAATATTTACTTCACTAACGGCTTCTTTGCTATCATATTTGTACATATCCTATTTGCTGATGCTGTTCTGTTGTTGTGATTGTTATTGTTGTTGTTGTTGTCTCTCTGTCTTATTCCCTTCTTGTCCTTGCAACTTCCCCCTCTGTCTTCCTTTTTTTCTTTTTCTATCCCCTCCTGCTCCGGTCTGGCTGCGACAAATGTTAATATGAATCAATTTAATAAAGTCAAATACAAACAAGGCAACAAGAGAAGTATCCCGCACTTCTATTTTATAAAGTAAATCTGTACAGCAAATATGGGCATCTACATCAACAATATGATTTGCCTAAATAGCTGAACAGGGCGGAAAAAGAAAAAAAAAGTTTGATAACAAGTGGTGACACACAGGGTGTGCAACTCCCACTGTATACAAAACCAATCACAAGTGTGGACAAACTTTGTCATTAAAAAGCATCAGAACGTGTGTCGAAATCTTTGACTGGTACTCTATATGGAAGCAGATCTATACTATTTGGTCAAGACAGTTTTTAAATGGAGCCGGTTTAGATACACGTTTCTCATTATTACAAACCCCGTTTCCATATGAGTTTGGAAATTGTGTTAGATGTAAATATAAACGGAATACAGTGATTTGCAAATCATTTTCAACCCATATTCAGTTGAATATGCTACAAAGACAACATATTTGATGTTCAAACTGATAAACATTTTTTTTTTGCAAATAATCATTAACTTTAGAATTTGATGCCAGCAACACGAGACAAAGAAGTTGGGAAAGGTGGCAATAAATACTGATAAAGTTGAGGAATGCTCATCAAGCACTTCTTTGGAACATCCCACAGGTGAACAGGCAAATTGGGAACAGGTGGGTGCCATGATTGGGTATAAAAGTAGATTCCATGAAATGCTCAGTCATTCACAAACAAGGATGGGGCGAGGGTCACCACTTTGTCAACAAATGCGAAAAGAGGAAAAGAACCATCCGGATTGTTATAGGCGCAAAGTTGAAAAGCCAGCATCTGTGATGGTATGGGGGTGTATTAGTGCCCAAGACATGGGTAACTTACACATCTGTGAAGGCGCCATTAATGCTGAAAGGTACATACAGGTTTTGGAGCAACATATGTTGCCATCCAAGCAACGTTACCATGGACGCCCCTGCTTATTTCAGCAAGACAATGCCAAGCCACGTGTTACATCAACGTGGCTTCATAGTAAAAGAGTGCAGGTACTAGACTGGCCTGCCTGTAGTCCAGACCTGTCTCCCATTGAAAATGTATGGTGCATTATGAAGCCTAAAATACCACAACGGAGACCCCCGGACTGTTGAACAACTTAAGCTGTACATCAAGCAAGAATGGGAAAGAATTCCACCTGAGAAGCTTAAAAAATGTGTCTCCTCAGTTCCCAAACGTTTACTGAGTGTTGTTAAAAGGAAAGGCCATGTAACACAGTGGTGAACATGCCCTTTCCCAACTACTTTGGCACGTGTTGCAGCCATGAAATTCTAAGTTAATTATTATTTGCAAAAAAAAAAAAAAGTTTATGAGTTTGAACATCAAATATCTTATCTTGGTAGTGTATTCAATTGAATATGGGTTGAAAAGCATTTGCAAATCATTGTATTCCGTTTATATTTACATCTAACACAATTTCCCAACTCATATGGAAATGGGGTTTGTACATCAAAGAAAACCACCAAAACCTCACATGCACTTTGGTAATGAAGGTAAGGGTAACAAACCCAAGGAACCTGCAACAGAACTGATGTGTGTGACTCTAAGAGGCTCGACACCACACCACTGAAAACACCTGTTGATCCATGTTATGTTTAAAATGAGCAATGCATATTAAAACGAGGTCTCTCTTTTCTGCAGTGCTTTAGAGCTGTTCTTCGCCAGCAGCCAGAACAACAAACTCCTCTACGGCGAGCCGCCCACATCGCCACGTGCCAGTCGCAAGTTCTCCTCCCCTCCTCCGCTCTCCATCACCAAGACGTCGTCGCCCAATCGCCGCCGCAAGCTCTCACTCAACATTCCGATCATTACGGGGGGCAAAGCTCTGGACCTGGCTGCACTCAGTTGTTCCCCAAATGGCTATGCAAGCATGCACACCGCCATGTCCCCCTTCAGTAAGACCACCCTGGACATCAACAAGCTGTATGTGTCCAGCACCATGGCCAGCAAGATCCCAGATGACGGGGAAGCCAAAGCAGAGACTAAGGCTGATGAAACTGTCGCCAACAAGCAAGGTCAGAATGACGTGTGCTCCTGCTCAGATGAATGTTTGTCTGCTCACCTGTTGCTAGGCAGAGTTTGTAGAGCTCTATGATAAAGGCCAATGACAACATTAGCATATGATGTGTCCACGCCCTCTAGTCTGTTTAAATGGACCAGGAAGGTAAAGTAATTAATTAAAAAACTGTCCAAATGTATTTACACGAAGATTGTTCACACAATTCAGCCACTGCTCTGTATCATTATAAAAGCATAATCAAAACTATTCAAATTATGCATGGCAAAGTTTTGAGTTACGGTTTTATTTTATTTTAGCTAAAAATAAAACAAAAAAGTGAGACAAAAGACTCAAAAAGTTGTGTTAAAAGAAATTAATTTAAAATAACTATTTTAAATATTTTTGTCATTTTGACAAAAAAAAGTCCCTGCCAAAAATATTACTTTATTACTTTTTTCAATGTGTGCGTGGGCAATACACTCAATATGTTTTATATGTCTGCCATACAATGTACCATGATCCTTTGAGTTCCTTCAAAAGGATCATTTTTCATATTGAAATTTTTTTCATTTCAATATGAAAAAAATTGAAATTTTAAAGCAAATTAAATTGGCATATATCTTTAAAGCCGGTGTACCTAAGTTATATTCTTTAAATTAAAAAAAAAAATCATATTAGCATCACACAGTATATCGTAACAGTAATCATTTCTGATAAAATTGTAAGTCTGCGTGCTCTCTGTGCCTTATAATTAAGTATTTTAGTAAATAAAACCCCGGAAGACAAACTAATTTGTCTTCCTGGCAGTCACAGGATTTAGAGAAAGGAGGGGTGAGCAAAGCCCATGGAGGAGCCTCCTTATTGGCTGACACTTGCGCTTTCTGTTACAGCATATACTGCTAAAAGACCCAAAAAGAGGAAATCAGAAGAAAAAAAGAAAGACGCTGTACGTTTAAAAAAAAAACCAAAGAAGAGCCAAAACTCAAATAAATATTGGTCCGGCGCATTCAAGATAGAGGGCATTGCGGGCCAGTCTTGGACAAACTTTGGACGCGCAAGTTGCTGTTTTCCTTCTAGACGGGTAATCTAATGTTCCATTTTCCTTTATTTTGTGTGTATCTTTTTGGGTGGCGATGTGTGTTACCGATAGTCACGCGATTGCTGTTCCGTGTATTGTAAGCAGAGACATAGTTTGTGGTTTATTTCATTTAGATTTTTGCTAAATCTTTGTGTAATATGTGGCGATATTACAGCTTAGCAACATATGTGAGTATTTCATAATTAGAGTAAAAAAAAAACACGTACCTGTGGCGAATGCATTTATTTTCTGCAACAAAATACGAACTAGGGCAGGCCTGGGCAATTATTTTGACTCGGGGGACCAAATTTAGAGAAACAAATGTGTCTGGGGGCCCATATATCTATTTTTAGGAACACTAATACAAAACCTCACAATAATGTCTGATTGAATGCTAAAAATGTTATGATTGACCGCCTTAGAAAATGGAATGGAATTTTAACATTATCACCAGACCTATGTAAGCGTCAATATATACCTTGATGTTGCAGAAAAAAGACCATATATTTTTTTAACCGATTTCCGAACTCTAAATGGGTGAATTTTGGCGAATTAAACGCCTTTCTAACATTCGCTCTCGAAGCGATGACGTCACAACGTGACGTCACATCGGGAAGCAATCCGCCATTTTCTCAAACACCGAGTCAAATCAGCTCTGTTATTTTCCGTTTTTTCGACTGTTTTCCGTACCTTGGAGACATCATGCCTCGTCGGTGTGTTGTCGGAGGGTGTAACAACAGGGACGGATTCAAGTTGCACCAGTGGCCCAAAGATGCGAAAGTGGCAAGAAATTGGACGTTTGTTCCGCACACTTTACCGACTAAAGCTATGCTACGACAGAGATGGCAAGAATGTGTGGATATCCTGCGACACTCAAAGCAGATGCATTTCCAACGATAAAGTCAAAGAAATCTGCCGCCAGACCCCCATTGAATCTGCCGGAGTGTGTGAGCAATTCAGGGACAAAGGACCTCGGTAGCACGGAAAGCAATGGCGGCAGTTTGTTCCCGCAGACGAGCGAGCTAAGCTCCCTATCGACCCTAGCTTCCCTGGCCTGCTGACATCAACTCCAAAACTGGACAGATCAGCTTTCAGGAAAAGAGCGCGGATGAGGGTATGTCTACAGAATATATTAATTGATGAAAATTGGGCTGTCTGCACTCTCTCAAAGTGCATGTTGTTGCCAAATGTATTTCATATGCTGTAAACCTAGTTCATAGTTGTTAGTTTCCTTTAATGCCAAAAAACACATACCAATCGTTGGTTAGAAGGCGAACGCCGAATTCGTCCTCCCTTTCTCCCGTGTCGCTGGCTGTCGTGTCGTTTTCGTTGGTTTCGCTTGCATACGGTTCAAACTGATATGGCTCAATAGCTTCAGTTTCTTCTTCAATTTCGTTTTCGCTACCTGCCTCCACATTACAACCATCCGTTTCAATACATTCGTAATCTGTTGAATTGCTTAAGCCGCTGAAATCCGAGTCTGAATCCGAGCTAATGTCGCTATAGCTTGCTGTTCTTTCCGCCATGTTTGTTTGTGTTGGCTTCACTATGTGACATCACAGGAAAATGGACGGATGTATATAACGATGGTTAAAATCAGGCACTTTGAAGCTTTTTTTAGGGATATTGCGGGATGGGTAAAATTTTGAAAAAAACTTCGAAAAATATAATAAGCCACTGGGAACTGATTTTTAATGGTTGTAACCATTCTGAAATTGTGATAATGTTCCCCTTTAACTGAATGAGACACCCAGAATGTACATGAAAATAAAGAATGTGTGATTTACAATATTAACTATGAACGATAAAACACTGAATATTGACAACATATGAACGTCACACCCCCTCTCGATCGACGTATTTTACAATCAAGCGAAACGCAACAAAAATGCAACAAACAGCGAAATATGGACGCGAAGGGTAAAAAAAACTCCACCTACAATCGGATATATCTGATAGATCACTAAGCTTTAGAACTTCTTTGTAAAAATCTCCTTCTGCGTTTGTCCCTTGCACCCACATTTCAGGCTGGCCGCTCTGGAAACACTCTGTGGAAACGCTCACCACCCACACTGCTTGGTGCCTCAACTGAGCTGCTGTGACGTAGATTACCATAGTAACTAGTATATCATGTAAAAGCACAGATTCCAACCATTGAAATACTTTGTATAGTTCAAGACTTACGGTAATTTGAAAACATAACTGTATATCATAATGTCAGCTACAGTAAAAAAATTATTTGGGAATGTCCGGTGGGCCAGATTGAAAAGCTTAACCCGGGCCTTAATTTGCCCAGGTCTGAACTAGGGTATCCTTTGATGCATCTTCAGACTGTCAACAACCTATGCATGTTCACAGCTGTCGTGCGCGATTTTGTGCACTTCAAGAGAGGAGGAGACAGTGAGGTGTACATAGTGGCGGGCAGAATTTAACAGTTTGAATTCTGGTGACACGAGATTCAAGTACCCCAGCTTTAGCAAAACTTTGAGCACTTTCTTGCGGCCTTTCCAGGTAAAAGATACCCATTCATCTAAGAAAGAAACACTTTAATTCAAAATTTGGCCAACATTTTATGTTATCTTATTGGTAATATTCCTGTGTCCTCTTTTCTTATTCCAGATCTGTCAGTGAGAGAAGAATGTGACGAAGAGCCAAGTCAGAGTGATGAGGCTGAAGTAGAGATGTCTCCTCCCAAGTCGCCATCGACACCCAAGAACGTCAAGTCGAAAAACAGTGGTAGGTGTTTAAAGGTTCAGCTCATTTCAGGGGCTAGCATCAAAAAAATGTAAAGTGATTATTTTGAGGTAGCACGATGGCCAAGTTGTTAGCAAGTTGGCCTCACATTCAAGAGATTAAGGGTTCAGAGGTCAGTTTGGGTATCTCTGTGTAAAGTTTGCCTTTTTCTTCCCGTGCTTGCATGTTTTTCTTCCTGTGTACTCTGTCTCATGACCCTATCACTTTTGCATTTTAAAATAGGATAAAATTCCTGTGGGAACAGGATTTTTGTCACTCCAAATGTAACCTTCTGTCGTCTCCATCCACCTCTCCATTTCATTAAATCATGTGACATGCTTCGCACTGCCTGTCACAGCCCCCGCATCACCAATGTTACTTGTCTCTCCTTCTGGTAGTGCTTTTATTTTGAAGCCTTATTTTTTTACAGGGTGCAGGATGTGTGATATACAGATGTTTACAGTGCGTTGCTGAGGCAGAGCAGACCTGGAGCTGAACATCAGTTCTCGGCAGAACCGGATAATTTGTATTTTTTTTCAAGAAATGAATGGGAAAACAGCAGGAATTAAGGCCTAAATAAGCAAGTTTCCTGCTGAAAACAGGAGGCTTGACAGGTTGCTCCAGCCTTGGGCGTTGTCATTATGTGGAGGTGACGAACCCCAAGATGCAGAGATGACAGGCGGTGTACAAGAAAACATGGTTTTAATGTTTAAAAAAAATGTGAAAACAAAGAGGCGCACAAGGCGAATGCACAACTTAACGCAGGAAACAAAAGCTAACACTTAGCCTGAACTATGGACATGAAACAAAAAGTCGCTAACTGTGGCATAAATAAACAAAACTTACTTGGCAAGGCACGAGCAGCATGAACTAAGCATGAAATCATCAGCATGAACTATGGTATCTCCAGGAAACAAGCATGAACAGAGCATTGCAAGAAACAGGGAGTCCACAGCATACAACAAACAATACTCCAGCACTGACTGGAGGGCAAGGCAGGTTTAAATAATGCCTCTGATTAGTGCTCGGGCAGCAGGTGAGCGGGCGAACACTAATCAGAGGCAGGTGGAAATAATAAGTAACCATGGCTTCCGCCCAATTGTAGCTGAGATAGGCTCCAGCGCCCCCCGCGACCCCCGAAGGGAATAAGCAGTAGAAAATGGATGGATGGATGGGTAACTAAAACAAACAAGGGTGCACAAAAAACAGGCACTATGAAGTCCAAAACTAACAGAAAATAAAACATGATCCGGGACATGGATCATGATAGGCGTAGCACCAAATTCTGGGCCTCAAAACCCGAGGCGTAACCCTAACCCACCCTAAACCCAACGTCGCTGCCCCATACACACACACACACCTGGTACAGTATGTGTAACCTGACTCTCGCCAGATCCTTGTAGTTCGCTGAGCTCCACACAAGGATCTGGGACTTCTCAATTAGGAGATGTATTTCAGAAGGCGGGGTCTTGTAAAAAAAAATCATTGTATGTGATTGGATAAACCACTTGTCCGTTATCTTGAATGACGTGCTACTTCAACCACTCACATCGAAATCAACCTGTGACGCTGATAAGAGCGACGCTGGGAAATCCAAAACAGAACAGCCGACATATTGGATAATGACAGAGCAAAAAGTTAGAGAACTTTTACTGAAACAAAGCAGCAATGTCAGTAGACGATCGATGTCGTTTGTGCAAAGAAAATATGTCAGCACACGACTGCGTGCCGCCATTGTTGTGTGAATCAAAGAGTCGCTTCGGCGCTACGTCACATCTATGAAATCCCGCCCGGCGATCCTGATTGGTTCATTATGCTTTGCTATCTTGAAGGAGTTTGCATTGCCTTCGAGCCCAGATCCTTGTGTGGAGCTCAGCGAACTACAAGGATCTGGCGAGAGTCAGGTTCCAGTATGTGTACATGTACTAAAAAAAATAATTACATGGATTTGATTTAAACCAGCTTTTTAAAATACATGTTAAAACCTACTTAGATTTTTTACTTCAAAAGATGGGATTCATTTATCTAGACAAGAACATATTTAGTAACTGTTCTGTTTCTAACTTTAATTGGGAGTCCTTGAATGCACCACACTTATGTGAAAGGTGTACATAACTTTCTCTATGATGCCACAGGTAAATTTATTGTATTTTTACCCGAGCTGTGAATCATATATCTTATTGTGGAAGCTGCCTTCCAGTGGGTCCTCCTGACCACCAAGCATCTCCAGGCGAGCCCGTTTCATGATTTAAAATACAGTTTTATTTTGGGTATCAAGTCTCTGGGTTGCTTTTCAGCAGTTCTCTTCTTCCGCTCTCGCTCTGGCTCGTGCTCTCCCTCCGGCTCCAACCACGTCTCCTCCTGGCTGCTGCTTATACAGAGCGACAGGTGATTTGATAACAAGGCCCAGGTGGGCCATCTACGCACCTGTCGCTGACTTCGAGGCCGGTCCTGGCACACCCCGCCTTGCTGCAGGCCCGCAGGCCACGCCTCCCTCCACACTTATATATATAGTGGCACCTCATTTACCAAGACACGGGATACAGTTTGCAGAAAGCCGAAAAGAGGCATTTATTGAACAAGTCTTTTTAGGAAGGGCAGGGTGTGGAAGCATCAAATTTAAAGTCTCAATCAACAAACATACATCTCTCTCATCCAGGGTTCTCAATCTTTCCCAATTCTCACTTCCTTTAATGTCCTCGGGATTTTCCTATAAAATAAGAGAAACATAATCTCAGTAAACATTTCACCAGTAATTTCATCAATGGGGAAATAGTGGATGTCTCAGCTCACCGCCTGATGCACCTGCCTTGACATAGAAGAGAGCCAGACCTGAATGAGGCAGAGTGAAGAAAAGTTTGTAGCTGGGCCCCACACGGCCACACAGCTGGTGGAACTTCAGGCTGATTGAGCAGTTACAGCAATATGTACCGCCCCTCAATGATGCGGCCTAGGCTGGGGCGTTGTCCTCCGTGTTCCACTCTACCTCCATGGCCTGGCTCCTCCCCTGTGAGGTTTCTTCCTGTCAAGCGGTGCTTGAGCAAGACTCCACAATATATATATATAGTTTGGTGGCTGCAGGATTCGCTCTCTGCTTTTTGCGGATGATGTGGTCCAGCTGGCTTCATCTGACCAGGATCTTCAGCTCTCACTGGATCGGTTTGCAGCTGAGTGTGAAGCGACTGGGATGAAAATCAGCACTTGTAAGTCCGAGTACATGTGTGTGCCATCTCTTGGTTGTGGAAGATATCATGCCCCAAGTGGAGGAGTTCAAGTACCTCGGGGGTCTTGTTCACAAGTGAAGGAAGAGTGGACCGTGAGATCGACAGGTGGATCGGTGCAGCGTCTGCAATGATCCGCACCCTGTATCGGTCCGTCAGGGTGAAGAAGGAGCTAAGCCGAAAGACAAAGCTCTCAGTTTACTAGGCAAACTACGTCCCGATCCTCACCTATGGTCATGAGTTTTGGGTTGTGACCGATAGGACAAGATCACGGGTACAAGCAGCCGAAATGAGTTTCCTCCGTCGGGGGACAGGGCTCTCCCTTAGCGATAGGGTGAGAGAGAAGCTTTGTCATTCGGGAGGAGCTCAGAGTAAAGCCGCTGCTCCTCCACATCGAGAGAGCCAGATGAGGTGTTTCGGGCATCTGGTCAGAATGTCCTCAGAACACTGCGGTGTTTAGGGCGCGCCCGACCAGTAGGAGACCACGGGGAAGACCCAGGACACGTTGGAGAGACTATGTCTCCCAGCTAGCCTGGGAACGCCTTGGGATCCCCGGAAGAGCTGGACAAAGTAGCTGGGGCTTCTCTGCTTAGCCTGCTGCCCCCCGACTTTGGGTAAGCGGATGAAGATGGATGGATGATGGATGAATATATATAAATGTGTATATATATATATATATATATATATATATATATATATATATATATATATATGTTTAATTTTTTAATTTTTTATTTATTTATTTATTTATTTTATTTTTTTATTTGGGGTGGTATTACCTCCCTGCTTGGCACTCAGTATCAAGGCTGCTCACTGCTCCCCTCACCTCCCAGGGGGTGATCAGGGGTGATGGGTCAAATGCAGAGAATAATTTCGCCACAACTCGTGTGTGTGTGACAATCATTGGTACTTTAACTTTAACTTTATAGCTCGGTTGGTAGAGTGGCTGTGCCAGCAACTTGAGGGTTCCAGGTTCGATCCCCGCTTCCGCTATCCTAGTCATTGCCGTTGTGTCCTTGGGCAAGACAATTGACCCACCTGCTCTTGGTGCCACCCATACTAGTTTAAATATAACTTAGATATTGGGTTTCACTATGTAAAAGTGCCAATACAGGTGAAACAAACCATTTTGATGGGGGGTATACACACTACACAGTCATTCTTAATTTTATTCAAGCAACCTTATAATTGAACTTTTAAATTATATTGTCGTTTTTTTTTTATTTAATCATGCATATTTAAATGACGAAAACAAATGATCAGACTTAACAAAAGCCCAGGGGCCCCGGTACATCATCCCAACTTTCCCCTCCACTTCGACAACTCTGGTTCTCACATATCAGGTTCCATGGTTGTCGTCACACTTATCCTTCATACCCATATGTGGTGGAATTTCAAAACCCCTCTAAAAGCTCACTGAGCTGAAGTCCAACCCGATTTGGTAGTGATTTTCGAGTTTAACTTTGGATCTATCTGTATATACTGTATTGTTTACAGTAAGTCTGTATACCTAAACAGTAGCTGTGGAAATAATGCAGCTACAAGTACATACGCAGTAACTTTTTTCAAATGTGGAAAATGTCAGGTCTGAAAAATAAGGGCATGGGAAAGAAGAAAAAAAAAACACCCACAGCCTTTCGGACCTGCTGCTACCACGCAGAGAAGGGAGCATCCACCCTGTCGGTAGTCAGGCACAATTAATCCCCAGTGTGTTCTCCTCCCACGGTGTTGGATACAAGGGAAGCCAGTGCCGTGCGAGTGTAGGTGGAAGGAAACCTTGTACCTTAGCAACCATGTGCGTGTTCTTCTATACCGCCCCCGGTTCAATGGAGGAAGGCAGGGAGGAAGTATGAGGGGGAGGCAAAGAGGCAAACACCGTCACTGACACAAGCTGCAGGACTCTGTGATGCTACAAGGAGGTCTGCTTTGGCTTGAGGCTGCCCTCCAGTGGCCAAAACTGTCATTTTGGAACGCACACTTTAGAACAAGAAATTCACGCTTTAATGGTTTTGATTCGGGATGTCCGATAATGGCTTTTTGCCGATATCCGATATTGTCCAACTCTTTAATTACCGATACCGATATCAACCGATATATGCAGTCGTGGAATTAACACATTATTATGCCTAATTTGGACAATCAGGTATGGTGAAGATAAGGTACTTTTTTTTTTTAATTAATAAAATAAGATAAATAAATTAAAAACCTTTTCTTGAATAAACAAGAAATATAAAACCGTTACATAGAAACTAGTAATTAATGAAATTTAGTAAAATTAACTGTTACAGGTTAGTACTATTAGTGGACCAGAAGCACGCACAATCATGTGTGCTTACGGACTGTATTCCTTGCGGACTGTATTGATATATATTGATATATAATGTAGGAACCAGAATATTAATAACAGAAAGAAACAACCCTTTTGTGTGAATGAGTGCAAATGGGGGAGGGAGCTTTTTTGTGTTAGTGCACTAATTGTAAGTGTATCTTGTGTTTTTTATGTTGATTTAATAAAAAAAATATATATTTAAAAAAAATATTTTAAAAAAAACGATACCTATAATAAAAAAACGATACCGATAATTTCCGATATTACATTTTAACGCATTTATCGGCGTCCCTAGTTTTGATACGAACAGTAACTGCTCTAATTATAGACAGGGGCGATTATTAAAAAAATAAAACTAACTAATTACATGTAACAACTTTTAAAAACTTTAATAATGATTTGGAGTGCATGAGAAAGTGAGAAAAATAACCCAGCACTCCTTGACCATGTATGTTTTCTTCCATCCATCCATTCATTTTCTACCGCTTATCCCTTTCGGGGTCGCTGGTTGTGCTGGAGCCTATCTCAGCTACAATCGAGCGGAAGACGGGGTACACCCTGGACAAGTCGCCACCTCATCGCAGGGCCAACACAGATAGGCAAACAACATTCACACTCACACTCACAGGGCCAATTTAGTGTTGCTAATCAACCTATCCCCAGGTGCATGTCTTTAGAAGTAACAAGTATATTGCACAACTGCAGCAGCAACAGAATCAATGTTACTGCAAACTGCTCAGTCAGCATTAATAGCGCTGATGAGTCCATATTAAATGGCAAGTAACACGCAGGAGTTTCACACCAACAGCTGAGTAGATAATGCCACACACACGATACTCAACATTTTGTAGGACATTAAAAACCTCATCAGGAGGTTATCTACAGCAACAGATCTGGTACGGTTTTAAGACGGGGGGGGGGGGTTATTTTCTCTTAAAGATCAGGCACCGTGCAACTACAAAAAACTGTGGTGGTGTTTATTGGAACAAATATGTCTGAACAGTTCACCGTGAATGACAAAGTAAAGTTTGTGCAAACTTTGTTTTTTTTATTTAAATTCCTGTGGCTTTTTTGACGGCAATTACTGCAAAAGAAAGAGTTGAGTTTTGTTGTATTACACTTGGTTGGATTTTTTTTTTTACACTTACAGTATGTGACAGTTAAAGATGTTTAAAAGTGAGATGCAATGAGGCACAGCTGCAACTCAAATCACCTTTGCTTTTTGACTTTTTCTTTAGTGTAAGAGTTAAAAGATGTTTTTAACTTCATAATAACAGTGTCTAGCTTCTTTTTACACTTTGAATGTTAGTATTTTGACCACAGTTTGACCCTGGAATGGAATTGGTCATTTCTATTTGTATTTTTTGCTACTTTTGGAAATTCTAATTACATTGAATTGTTTGACCTTGTATTAGCTTTTGTACTTAATATATTTGTTGTTATAGTGTTAAAAAAAACAATTTAAGTTTATGAAATTTAACATGCAGTTGAGACTTTTCGCCTTTTTCTTTAAAGTCAATTAAAGAAAATGGGATGTAACATAAGCTTTAACACTAAATTATTCTGCTTTCCCCTTGGCAGAGTTCTCGCTGTTCTCCTTCAACAATAGCATGGTGGTGTCATCTTGCCGAGAGATGGACAATAGCCGCAGTGCCCTTTCGGCGGCCTCGGCCTTCGCCATTGCCACAGCCGGCGCCAACGAGGGCACCCCAACCAAGGAGAAATACCGCCGCATGTCCCTCGCTAGCACAGGTCAGTTTATCCGTAATCTGATTAGATTAAAATGTCCTGAATGCCGTTGCGAGCGACGCATGACCGAATGAGATCCATTATGCTGGCAGGCTTTCCTACTGATCAGAGGAACGGCGACAAAGAGTTTGTCATCAGAAGAGCCGCCACAAACCGAGTGCTGAATGTTCTGCGCCACTGGGTTTCCAAACACTCCCAGGTATGCACTTTTATACCATTTTCTTTTTTTCCAAACATAAAAAAACATTTTTTTTACTCTAACTTTTGCTGATATGCAGGACTTTGAGCTGAACTCAGAACTGAAGCTGAGGGTGATTGGCTTTCTTGAAGAGGTGATGCATGACCCAGAGCTCCTGACACAGGAGAGAAAGGCTGCTGCTAACATTATCAGGTGAATTTGCTGCTGCCTTCACTTGAGCATACACAGTCAGATGACACATAGGTTTGTTTACAAAAAAAGCACAAGGCTTCTACATTTTCTGCGTTTGAAGTGTTGCAAAATGTTCAAAGTAATGGCAAATAGCCGTAATAAACTGAAAGTAATCTAGTCTGAAACAGAGAACTAACCAAATATTAAATTATAAATACCAGTATCAATCATTTAATTCTAATCATGTTACATTATTGTGGGGTTTTTTTCATCAGTAAAGTTAAAGTTAAAGTACCAATGATTGTTACACACACACTAGGTGTGGTGAAATTTGTCCTCTGCATTTGACCCATCCCCTTGTTCACCCCCTGGGAGGTGAGGTGAGCAGTGGGCAGCAGCGGTGCCGCGCCCGGGAATACTTTTTTGGTGATTTAACCCTCAATTCCAACCCTTGATGCTGAGTGTCAAGCAGGGAGGTAATGGGTCCCATTTTTATAGTCTTTGGTATGACTGGGCCGGGGTTTGAACTCACGACCTGCCGATCTCAGGGCGGACACTCTAACCACTAGCCCACTGAGTAGAAACATTTGCTGAAGTGCTATCACTGCAGTGCACTTTTTACAATTCATATTGTTTTGCTTGTATTTCTGTTTATGACAAAAACACATTTCCTGAGCTATTTTCCCCAAAACACCTCTTAATTTTTGTATTTCCTAATTTGAAACGTTCCAAAAGCTAAATTTCTCATTTGAAATGTTTTGCCGATTCACAACCCTCAGTTATTAGTGTTAAAATTGTCTCTGTATGCATTAACATAAGTGTCATGATCCGTTGCTCGGATCATGTTTTATTTTAGTTTGACTCCCTTAGTTCTGTTTTCAGCACCCCTGGGTTTGTGTTTTAGTGGCCATGGGTGCTGATTATTTTCACCTGCCTCTTTTTAGCATTCAAGCAGCTCACGGGCTCTTGGGCATGAACTAGAGAGCTATTTATTCCTGCTTTTCGCCACACTCAGTCCGGCTGTCTTGTTTGCTCCATGCAACAAGTTACGTGTGAATACCTTTGTGATTCCTGTTTTTGGACTAAGCTTCGCCATAGCTTCCAATGCTATCGGCATGCTTTTCTGTTTGATTTGTATTTCCTGACTGATTTATGGTAAATCAATCATTGTCTTACCTGCACACTGCCTCCGGAGTTCCGTCTGCATCCTGGGAAAACGACCCTTCCGTGACAATAAGACTCTCCAATTAGCTGCAGCGCTCGTTTTTTTTTTGTTTTGTTTTTTTGCTGCCCTCAATCTTTTACCTCTTGGATAAAATGTGACTCCTTCCCGAGAAATAAATACAGGAGACCGTTGTTTTCTGCCAAAATTCAAACATTTTAGCTAGCTGTCAGGCACAGCAATAAAAACTTGAAAATAATTCAGATTGCAGACCTGCACCAGACTAAACTTCCTATAGTAAAGAATCCTTGAAAAAATCCTGAATACAGGCAGTGATCAGGATTACTACCCAAAATCTTATCATTTGTTCCTCATCATATTTCCTGAAAGTTTAATCAAAATCCGCCCAGCGAATCCTACGTAATTACCCGTGAATTTTGTAGGGTGTCTTTTGATGTCACTGTCTATTGACGTAGAGCCAATAAATTTACCAATATGATCAACGGCACTGATTGATGTCTAACCAGTGGCTATTTTTAGCTTGTAAATTTGTCTTGTCTTTTTTATGCTTCTTGGTATTAGCATTGTGAATTAAACTTGTGAGCAGGTAGAGTGCATCTGGAAAGTATTCACAGCGCTTCACTTTTTCCTCATTTTTCATTATGTTACAGCCTTATTGCAAAATGGAATACATTCATTTTTGTCCTCAAAATTCTACACACCCCATAATCCTGACGAATCCATCAGTACCTGCCGCTGAAAACCATCCCCATAACATGATGCTGACACCACCATGCTTCCCTGTAAGGATGGTAAAGGTCAGTGGTCCCCAACCACCGGGCCGCGGCCCGGTACCGGTCCGTGGATCGATTGGTACCGGGCCGCACAAGAAATAAAAAAAATATATATATTTTTTTATTTTTATTTTTTATTTTTATTTTTTAAATATTTCTGGTTCCTACATTATAAATCAATATAGATCAGTACAGTCTGCAGGGATACAGTCCGTAAGCACACATGATTGTATTATTTATATCAACCCCCCCCCCCCCCCCCCCCCCCACCGTGGGACAAATTTTCAAGCGTTGACCGGTCCGCAGTTACAAAAAGGTTGGGACCACTGGTATAGGTGATGAGTGTTGCCTGGCTTCCTCCAAACATGATGCCTGGTATTCACAACAAAGACTTCAATCTTTGTCTCATCAGATCAGAGAATTTGGTTTCTCATGGTCTGAGAGTCTTTCAGGTGCATTTTGGCAAACTTTTTTTTACTAAGAAATAGCTTCCATCTGGCCACTATACCATACAGGCCTGATTGGTGGATAGCAGCAGAGATAGTTGTCCTTCTGGAAGGTTCTCCTCTCTCCGCAGAGTAATGCTGTAGCTCTGACAGAGTGACCATTGGGTTCTTGGTCATCTCCCTGACTAGACTAAGATGAATGCAGCAATGTACAGAGACATTCTAGGTGAAAACTAACGCTTCCCATCCAACCTGATGGAGCTTGTGAGGTTCTGCAAAGAGGAATGGGCGAAACTGTCCAAAGATTGGTATGCCAGGCTTATGGCATTGTATTCAAAAAGACTTGAGGCTATAATTACGGCTAAAGGTGCATCAACAAAGTATTCAGCAAAGGCTGTAAATACTTATGAACATGTTTGTTTGTTTTTTAATTACATTTGCCAATACATTTTTTAAAACATTTTCACATTGTCATTATGGGGTATTGATGTGTAGAATTTTGTGGACAAAATGGATTTATTCCATTTTGAAATAAGGCTGTGAAATAAAAAAAAAAATGTGGAAAAAGTGAAGCGCTGTAAATAATGCACTGCATCTCACACTTGCACCATCAGCAAGATACCCTCAACATCATTTTAAATCCTTTAGTGCTCTCTCTTTCTCTTTTAATAGTAATAATAATTATATATACTGTGTGTATATGTATATATATATATATATATATATATATATATATATATATATATATACATATATATATATAGTATACAGTACAGGCCAAAAGTTTGAATAACTGAAAACATGTTTTATATTCTAGTTTCTTCAAAATAGCCACGTTTTGCTCTGATTACTGCTTTGCACACTCTTAGCATTCTCTCCATGAGCTTCAAGCACACCTGTGAAGTGAAAACCATTTCAGGTGACTACCTCTTGAAGCTCAGTGACAATCTACAATGTAAATAGTCATGAAAATAAAGAAAATGCATTAGATGAGAAGGTGTGTCCAAACGATTGTACTGTATATATACTGTATATATTGTTTTTGTTATTCATCCAACAATCTATCATCTTCCGCATATCTGGGGTCATGCAGGGGCACAGCCTAAGTAGAGAAGCCCAAACTTCCCTCCTCCCAGCTACTTTGTCCAGCTCCTCTGGGGGTTTACCAAGGCGTTCCAATGCCAAACATAGTCTCTCCAAACATTTCCTAGTTCTTCCCTTTTTTAATTATATTTTTTCAAAAAAATTTCCCCACTTACTGCCACTAATTTTCACTCTGTCTCATCACGTGTTTTTCTGTCAAACAGTTAGGGCTCTAGCGTAGCTGCACATGCGTCATTTGCGCGAGTGTGTTTTTGGCAGTGTTGGGTTAGTTACTGAAAACCAGTAACTAGTTACAGTTACTTCATTTCAAAAGTAACTCACACCACTCAGTTACTTACACCAAAAAGTAATGCGTTACTGTGAAAAGTAACTATTTAGTTACTTCTTTTTTTCATCTTTTTTTTTAAAGCTCCCATTAATGCCCTTTTAGCCTTCATTTCAGTACTGTTATTGCAGTGGAGAATAATACAATCTGTTGATCAACTTGACATGCATTTGCATCACTGAACTCTGCTAAGCAATGTGGTCTACATACAACACACAAAGACAAAGATATGTTACAAAGGCCAATTTGTTTCTGGCCAGAACAAATTGACAAAACTATTTTAAATAGCTGCAACATAACATACATAAGTAACAAACAGCATAATAACAGCATAGCTGTAAAGCAAGAAAGGGACACACTACATACACAAAGCCTAACCAGGCATTTTTTCCTCAAGAAATTCTGACACAAAATCATGTCTGAAGCCCAGAACACTCTACACATTTCCCCAGTTTTAGTTTAGAGATAAGGAAAGATTGGCCTGGCCCACTAGGATCCCTCTTTATGTTTGTGAACTTTATAGTCTATACATTTAGAGTGATGTGATATTTAAACACTCTAGAAGTCTAGAATGAAAGAGTATATAAGAGAATTGACAGCAACGTTCCCTCTAAGGAGCTCGCCTGTGCAATTGCGCACTGCTCAAGCGTCCTCTGCGCACGGCAAATCTATGCCAGGCACAAAATCAAATAAAAAAATAAGCGCATAGCAATTTTTGACACGACACGGACACGACAGAGAAAACCGTTTTCGTCATCATTGTTCAAATATAATAATACGTCTGTCGAGACGCTTTGAGGACATGAATTCCATCCATCACTTTACTGAGCAAAACTCTTTATTGTCGGCCATAAACACATCACTGTTATATCAACAGCAGCCGCTCGCTCTTTTTCACTTGCGCCAACACATGCACATATGGCACTTAGCCAGTGATGCGTTTACAGCCACACAAAAAGTTGGACAACTCCAACACCACACATAAAGTGTAATTCCAGGTCGTTACTCTATGATTTACCAATCAAATGTGTGCTTATTCTCGTGTCATTTATTAGGAATCTTAATTTATAAATATTAATCATTAAATGCTGTTAGTATATTAAATACATACTAATAAAAATATATTTTTTACAAACAGGAAGTTGCAGGAATGTACACATGATCCCCTGCTTACATCTCATTGTGCAACATGTGAATGTTTAATGGGAACTAAATGCAATGTCTGAAAGGGGTACAAACTATTTCCAAAGCAGGACCTCCACCCAGACAAACAATACAAGTACACAGTTCATGAAAAACAATATTTTTTGTTATTGTCATTGTAAGTGGGCCTAAACACTTATATTAGAAATGGAAATGACTGCTGTCATTTGATTATAATAATAAGAGACTGTTGTCTGTCTATCTGTGTTGGCCCTGCGATGGGTGGGGACTTGTCCAGGGTGTACCCAGCCTTCCGCCCGAATGCAGCTGAGATAGGCTCCAGCGACCCTGAAAGGGACAAGCGGTAGAAAATGGATGGATGGATAGAGATTTAACTTGTTATTTAGTCAGGTTTGGGACAGGTGTGCTGCTGGTGTAGCCACAGTGTGCACGTCTGATGTTGCTCACATGGGCTCCACTGAATGCTCAGGGAATTTTTGCGTTTGCTCACACACATGAAAAATTAGAGGGAACATTGATTGACAGAGTGTGTGTACCTTCAGTGCTGAATGATGAGCAGAGGCAGAGTTAATCCTTAAGTGGTGGTGGTGGAGGTGAAGTGTCATTGGAGTCTCTAGCTCTCTTTACTAGCTTCGTCGAAGCATGTTGCTTATGTAGCTTGTTTCAGCAGATTTGAATTGCTGTTTTGGGCAGTAGATGGGATCTTTGATCCAAAGCACAATTTACATTGAACTAAAATGTTATTTTCTTTGTGCTCGACAAAAGAAAAGTAGTGAAAATATCTCCATGTTAGCAAACTCGACTTCTGGCTCCGCCATGATCAGACACGCCCCCCCTCTCCTCCCTCCCCACACTCACACTCACACTCACACACAGAGCGCGTGTCTCTCTTCTCCGGCTTGTGACACAAGAAGAATCAGGACGATGATACAGCAGCGCTACGATAAAACACACTTTATACTACATAAAAAGTAACGTAAAATAACGCAGTAACGCATCATGTAGTAACGGTAACTGAGTTACTGAATATAAAAAATGACGCGTTAGATTACTAGTTACCGCCGAAACTAACGGCGTTACAGTAACGCGTTACAAAGTAACGCGTTAGTCCCAACACTGGTTTTTGGCCATGCAAAGTGGACCGGGATCGCAATAACTTAGACTTAGACTTAGACCGAGACAAACTTAATTGATCCACAAGGGAAATTGTTCCTCACAGTAGCTCAGTTACAAAGGATGGAAAGGGTAAGGGGAAAGGATAAATGTACCGCAGTAGCAATATAAAGTATAACATATATGCAATTTTAATATTTAGCCCTGTGATGAGGTGGCGACTTGTCCAGGGTGTACCCCGCCTTCCGCCCGAATGCAGCTGAGATAGGCTCCAGCATCCCCCCGCGACCCCAAAAGGGACAAGCGGTAGGAAATGGATGGATGGATGGATGTAATATTTACATATTATATATACAGTATATAATATATACTGATATATTATATTTGTGTATAATATATACAATATATAACAAATCCCCATTACCATGTACAATATTACAGTATATTAAAAAAAAATGGGCAGCATAAAATAAAAAGTAGATCCAGCAGAAAATATACATTATAAACAAAGAGAGGTAGCTAACATAGAAGCGGTCAGGTAATAGACAGATATCATCTATTGCTGTATGGCGAGTGAACCAGGAAACGTTGTGTAGAAACGAGACACTACCTGTCGACACACCTGCACAGTCGTGTTTTGCTTTATTGTCCAGACAGAAAAGCTTTCAAAAACAAACCCAAAAAAACGCAACTCATGAAATTTGCAAGCGACTTTAGAAAAAAAAAACAAGCCCAAACTTGCTTATAATATGCAGGATTGGCAACACTGTCCAAAATGGCTGCGCTGCGGGGCGTAACATAGTTACAGTGGTCTGGATCACGTTGTCCACACTACAAAATCTAATAATTTGTTCCTTATCACATTTCAGGTGTTTGCTAAAAGTATCATGGAAATCTACTTATAACTTTTTGAGTTATGTGCTGACTAATGAACTAACTAACAACAATTACATAGCGCCAGTTGAAATCATACAAATCCTCCTTGTCATGGGATCGTTTAGTTATAATTTATAAATTTTACCACTGATTGACTACTCAGTGGCAAACTTTTTTCACTACAGCGCCCTCTGTTGCATCAGGATGATTACTGCACCAGTAAAATCACTTGTCTTCTTCGGGGGCCAAACAAGTGGTGCAACAGGCTGAGTCGAAGTCTGTTGCCACTCCATTGAAACACTTTGTCTCCTTGCATGCAGGACTCTCACACAGGAGGACCCTGGAGACAACCAGCTCACCTTGGAGGAAATCGCTCACATGGTGAGAGGAAACTGCCGTTATTGCATGGTTTGGGCTTGCCTTTGTATTATTAAATGTTTGTTTGAGGCGATGGAGGAATGCAGGAATGAGCCGTTTGAGAACCACTCTGCCTTGGAGATAGCTGAGCAGCTCACTCTGCTAGATCACCTGGTCTTCAAGGTGATACCGTATGAGTAAGTTCAGCGGCAGTGAAAACATGGTGTTGTAAAGACAAGGCGTAGTGATAAAATGTTGGTGTTTTTTCAGGGAGTTCTTTGGTCAAGGCTGGATGAAAAATGACAAGAACGACAGAACTCCATACATCATGAAGACGACCAAGCATTTCAACGACGTACGGTCCTGTTCAAAGCAGTTATGACAACAGTCGTGAATAAAAAGATGACTTTGTATGTTTCTTATTTTAATCAGATCAGCAACAGGATCGCCACAGAGATCTTGCAATGGGATGACGTCAACATGCGTGTGGCGGTCATCGAGAAGTGGGTGGCGGCGGCCGACATCTGCCGCTGCCTCCACAACTACAACGCCGTGCTGGAGATAACATCTTCGCTCAACCGCAGTTCCATCTTCCGCCTCAAGAGGACCTGGCTTAAAGTCTCCAAGCAGGTACCAGAATCCCACCAATGGGATACATGCAAAACAACAACCGGATGTAGTTTTTATTTACGCAACAAGATGTCAGTAGCAGCATTTGAAATCGTTCTTATTTATCAATGCATGCTTTCTCAGCTGCTGGTGTGACTGTGAAACTAATGTGTCTGACACTGTTCGTACTGTTGTTTACAAAGAACTCAACAGCACTACTAATGCTGACTGTGCAGTTTGCTCTTTGCCGCTATTATAATGTTGGTTTTGTTGCTGCTATGTTGTGCAATATACTTACAAATGAAGTAGTTCACATAGGGACCAGCGGTAGCAAATGGTAGGATGGACATTTTTACAGTGAATTAAGTTTATTACACATGCATATTTTATGAGCTCATATGCACAGGTGTCATAATTAAGGCCTGGGGGCCAAATCTGGCCCGCTACAATATTTTATGTAGCTCGCAAATGTCCGGAAAAAATACAGTATGCATTAATAAAGTACTTTTCTCTTTTCCTTACTAAATGTCCTCGTCCGTTCCATTTTGACAGAAAAACATGTACCGCATGCAATTACATATATTTTAAACTTTAATATTATTGAATAATGCATCATATATTATATTATCATACATTTCAAACAATTTTGTTAAAATAAAAATAAATATTAAAATATCTGCGTGATTTATGGTTTCAAGTTGTAAATCAAAATGTGCACTGAAAATGACTACAGATTTAACAGTAAAAACAAGCATTTTAGTTGTTAGAATTTTACCATTTAAAAAAACTGCGAAACCGTTTGCTTGTTTGTTTTATTTCATTCGTTCAAGGTAAAACAAAAAAACTATCAACATAACATTTAAAATAAATAATGAACAAAAAGGAGCAGAAAGAATTACACTTTATAATGCCTGCCATTCGTTGTTCAATTCAGAAGACTAGCTATATATATTTAATGCCTACACATTTCTTCATAGAATTTGGTTGTTAGCTATGTGTCCAATTCCAACCTGTAGAAGAGGATTGCACTTCGTCAGGCCTCTACCTTCACACCTCTACAACTTGGGTGTCCCACCTGAAGATTAAGCCACTTCTGGTATACAATTTTACCTGAAAAAATAAACTGTGGTACCATTTTTTTTTTCAATTTACTGTAATACACAGGGGCAGCACGGTGGAAGAGGGGTTAGTGCATCTGCCTCACAATACGAAGGTCCTGAGTAGTCTTGGGTTCAATCCCGGGCTCGGGATCTTTCTGTGTGGAGTTTGCATGTCCTCCCCGTGACTGCGTGGGTTCCCTCCGGGTACTCCGGCTTCCTCCCACCTCCAAAGACATGCACCTGGGGATAGGTTGATTGGCAACACTAAATTGGCCCTAGTGTGTGAATGTGAGTGTGAATGTTGTCTGTCTATCTGTGTTGGCCCTGCGATGAGGTGGCGACTTGTCCAGGGTGTACCCCGCCTTCCGCCCGATTGTAGCTGAGATAGGCTCCAGCGCCCCCCGCGACCCCAAAGGGAATAAGCGGTAAAAAATGGATGGATGTAATACACAGTAAAAACACAACTGTAGATGTTAAGGTTAAAAAAAAAAAAAGCAGCTCAGTTGCCAGACTTTTACTATAAAAAAAACAATAGTATAGCTCCGTTGGTAGAGTGGCCGTGCCAGCAACTTGAGGGTTCTAGGTTCGATCCCCGCTTCCGCCATCCTAGTCACAGCCGTTGTGTCCTTGGGCAAGACACTTTACCCACCTGCTTCCAGTGCCACCCACACTGGTTTAAATGTAACTTAGATATTGGGTTTCACTATGTAAAAGCGCTTTGAGTCACTAGAGAAAAGCGCTATATAAATATAATTCACTTCCCTTCACATCACTTCACGTAGTACAGTTTTTCTTTTACAGTAATACACTGTACAAACAACAACGATATATATGTTTATAGATGTTTTATATTTGTTTTTATATTTTAATTTTAGCAACTGAGCTTCCAGCTTTTACCGTGGTACCGTTTTTTTCATCTACAGTATTATGTTGTAAAAACCACTTACTTTTTACGTTAACATTCTGGCAACTGAGCCATATTTACAGATACATTTTTTCAGTGTATGTAAAAATATATATAAATAGCAGTGACGTGCAGTCACTAGAGGCAGGTGAGGCCCCGCCTCACCTGCCATCATGGAAAGAAAAAAAATGTAAAAAGAAAAAAATATATATTAAATTGTTAAATGTATCCAGTGATTATACTATAAAGTTATTTTCCATTTAACTTCACCAGTTTTAGATTATTTTTATTCAAAATCGCTGAATTTTCACATTTGCCGTTCAAATACTGAGAAGAGACGGTGCGGTGAACAGCAGCCAGTCGAGGCACGTCACTCAGTGCCTCAACATGGACGGACTCGGCTAAGTGCTGGTCTGCTGTGCAGTGAGACCGTATTGCTATATGAACTATATTATACATTTCCATAGTTTAGTTAGCTGAGGTATATAATGTACAGTGTATTTTGTCAACAACCGTATGTGTGTAACGTATTTCTTGTGATGAGCGATCATAAAACGGCTGCAAAAAAGACGCACTGGCTGAGGCTCGCCTCCTGCACCCCCGCCGTAGAATGCACGGCAACCCCTGACGGGAGTGTTATATCAACTAAAGCCCACACTTAAACTTTCCACGTGCAAGATTGAATCTGTTTAAAAAAGTTATTTCATAAGAAGCCAAAAAGTGCAAAAACAATCATGTTCGTGTTGGAGGAGTTGTGAATGACTGCAGGGCCACAACATTAGGTACGCCTGCAGACTGCAGGTGTACCTATTTCACAACTCCTCCAACACGAACATTATTGTTTTTGCACTTTTTGGCTTCTTATTAAATAACTTTTGTAACCTATTTTCATGGGCTTTCCTCTTTGTGATGTTAAGTTCCTGTTATGCGCTGTTATACAGTATATGCCTTGAGCTCTTATTTTGAAGGCGCTAAGAGCGGAATTTTGACACGTTGGAGTGGAGCGGAAGTTTTTGAAAGAAGGTAAATGAAGTGGTCCTCGTGTAAACTGGAGCCTCCGTGTTTGTTATTTTGTAGTTTCATACAGTATAGGCGACATTTATAAACCCTCGGTTACACTTTTTTAAATAGATTCAATCTTGCACGTGGAAAGTTGAAGTGAGGGCTTTAGTTGATATAACACTCCCATCAGGGGGTTCATTAATCCAGCACAACAGCGGCGCATTTATAAGTAAAGGTAAGACCATAATAACGTTTATTTATTAAATGTGCTTTTTTGTGTGCTACAGTTTGTATGTGTAAAGTTAAAGTTAAGTTAAAGTACCAATGATTGTCACACACACACTAGGTGTGGTGAAATTTGTCCTTTGCATTTGACCCATCCCCTTGTTCACCCCCTGGGAGGTGAGGGGAGCAGTGGGCACCAGCGGCGCCGCGCCCGGGAATCATTTTTGGTGATTTAACCCCCAATTCTAACCCTTGATGCTGAGTGCCAAGCAGGGAAGAATGCTGGTATGAGCTTTTAAACATAACCCGTTAACTGCTGCCAATCAAATGGTGAATAAGATACTCTTTAGGGTTCATATGTTTGTAAATCTGACTGTGATGAAGTCAGTGCCTCACCAGCCATCAACCTCACCGCACGTCACTGATAAATAGATATAATCAAATGCAAAGACAATGTGTAATAAATGAGGCAAATCCCTATACATTAATATTATTCATTTACAAACAGCCCTCTGAGGGCAGCCCTAACTGGGATGTGGCCTGGTATAATGTTAATAAGTTAAGAGCACACATCAATACATTTACCGGTGCATTATTCAAACCTGATTGCTCTGTTGTGTAAGTTGATTTTACCAACCGGCGGACGATGCTTTGATGTCTTCTACCACACTACGCGTTATCGTGATTCGTTGGTCTATTGTGTCCTGTAAAATATGTTCTCCTTTTCCAGACTAAGACTGTGGTTGACAAGTTACAGAAGTTAGTGTCGTCCGAGGGTCGCTTCAAGAACCTGAGAGAAGCTCTGAAGAAGTAAGTCACCTAACAGTCGTCTTCTTTCTGCTTGCCAAGTGTTTCATTCGAATCCTTACAATCCTGTGTCTTCAGTTGTGACCCCCCCTGTGTTCCCTACCTGGGCATGTACCTCACTGACCTGGCCTTCATTGAGGAGGGAACGCCCAACTACACCGAGGACAACCTGGTTAACTTTTCCAAAATGAGAATGGTAAAACAAAAATAAAATTCAAATTAGCGCTGATGTTTGAAAGACGAGGACAAACCTCCTTTTTTGTTGATTAAAGTAAGAAAGTGTCAATGTAATGAACAAATTGTTTCATGTTTGTCTTCAGATATCTCACATAATCCGGGAGATTCGTCAGTTCCAGCAAACGGCTTACAAGATCGACTCTCAACCAAAGGTAGTGTTTTTGTCCACAGTGCATTGATGATAAACTTAATACTTATTCACCCTATATCAGTGGTTCTCAAACTTTTTTCACCAAGTACCACCTACGTAATGGCCAATATTAAAATTCAGTAGCGTAGTAGGCCTAAGTATTCACTAAATACAAGGCAGATAGTACCTTTGATACTTTGGACCACTGTAACATTACACATAGTTTAAACAGTAACACTGTGAAATGAGGAAAAGAAAACAATGTACTTTAATCAAATAATTAATTGGCATACCGTTAGATGGAGCCTCCGTACCACCAGTGGTACGCGTACCACAGTTTGGGAATTGATGCTCTATGTCATAATCTCATGCAAAGTTCAAGTTAAATAGCTCCAAAAATGCAGGAAAGTAAACTGAAGTGTTGTATTACTGACAAACTACATATAGACTCTGATTGAAGACAGACAGATTGATGTATCATATTCATGTTAAAATTAACATAAAATGAGTATAAAATGTTCAAAGCTATTAATAATGAATATTTAAAGGGGAACATTATCACAATTTCAGAATTGTTAAAACCATTAAAAATCAGTTCCCAGTGGCTTATTATATTTTTCGAAGTTTTTTTCAAAATTTTACCCATCACGCAATATCCCTAAAAAAAGCTTCAAAGTGCCTGATTTTAACCATCGTTATAAACACCCGTCCATTTTCCTGTGACGTCACATAGTGAAGCCAACACAAACAAACATGGCGGAAAGAACAGCAAGCTATAGCGACATTAGCTCGGATTCAGACTCGGATTTCAGCGGCTTAAGCGATTCAACAGATTATGAATGTATTGAAACGGATGGTTGTAGTGTGGAGGCAGGTAGCGAAAACGAAATTGAAGAAGAAACTGAAGCTATTGAGCCATATTGGTTTGAACCGTATGCAAGCGAAACCGACAAAAACGACAGCCAGCGACACGGGAGAAAGCGGGGACGAATTCGGCGATCGCCTTCTAACCAACGATTGGTTTGTGTTTGTTTGGCATTAAAGGAAACTAACAACTATGAACTAGGTTTACAGCATATGAAATACATTTGGCAACAACATGCACTTTGAGAGTGCAGACAGCCCAATTTTCATCAATTAATATATTCTGTAGACATACCCTCATCCGCGCTCTTTTCCTGAAAGCTGATCTGTCCAGTTTTGGAGTTGATGTCAGCAGGCCAGGGAAGCTAGGGTCGATAGGAATTGCTCACACACTCCGGCAGATTCAACGGGGGTCTGGCGGCAGATTTCTTTGACTTTATCGTTGGAAATGCATCTGCTTTGAGTGTCGCAGGATATCCACACATTCTTGCCATCTCTGTCGTAGCATAGCTTTCGTCGGTAAAGTGTGCGGAACAAACGTCCAATTTCTTGCCACTTTCGCATCTTTGGGCCACTGGTGCAACTTGAATCCGTCCCTGTTCGTGTTGTTACACCCTCCGACAACACACCGACGAGGCATGATGTCTCCAAGGTACGGAAAACAGTCGAAAAAACGGAAAATAACAGAGCTGATTTGACTCGGTGTTTGAGAAAATGGCGGATTGCTTCCCGATGTGACGTCACGTTGTGACGTCATCGCTCCGAGAGCGAATATTAGAAAGGCATTTAATTCGCCAAAATTCACCCATTTAGAGTTCGGAAATCGGTTAAAAAAAAATATGGTCTTTTTTCTGCAACATCAAGGTATATATTGACGCTTACCTAGGTCTGGTGATAATGTTCCCCTTTAAAAAGTTAGTTCTGCTGTATTATTTGTATTAAGTGTCACTAGAACATTACATCTGACTTTCAAAAAAATATTTATTTAATTTCTATATTTTATACAAGCAGAAATAACACACAAAAAAACAATATCTGTTGTAGTTTATTCTGATATTTTCTTATGCATATGGCACCATGTGGATATTTTCATTGAATAAGTCTCAGTTTTATATTGAAATGCATCAAATTTTGGGGTATTAAAAGCATGAATTAGCTAACACAAATCAAGGCATCAATATAAAACAGCATTCTCTTTATTATTTGAAATATTTCCATTTACTAGAGAAACTTATTGTGGAATGGCCTAGGTGTACCTGCCAGAGTGCAGCTGGGATAGACTCCAGTCCTCCCGCAACCCCGAGAGGGACAAGCGGTAAAAAAATGGATGGATGGATGGAAATATTGTCTCAACAGACACCACACTGTCCACACTTCAAGATAAAAATAAACATGCTAGTGCAATAAAAAAAATTAAGGAAACTGTCACCACGCAGTTGTTATGTGCCAACATGTAATAACAATAATAAGAAGAATACATTTTATTTTATACTGCATTTTTATATTCCAGAAAAATCTAAAGTGCTACAGCATTTAGGTGTTGGCCGACAGATAAGCGTGCTTGCTCAAAGAAGATTAAAAAAAAAATAAAAAATTTACCACTTTAAATTAAATTATATTTTTTCTGTGCTCATTGTACAATTATATTTCATTGCAATCAAGCATAACTCAACATCTTTGACGTTGTTGTTCTGCTAGGTGGCAAGGTACTTGTTGGACAACAGCTCTGTACTGGACGAGGAGAGTCTGTACGAAGCATCGCTCAGAATCGAACCCAAAACATCATCATGAAGCGGCTGGCTTAATTTCTCGTATGATGTGAACAGCATCATTAAGTTCCGTTTGAATGTGCATACACTATTATTTGTATTAGACTACATAGGCTGTGCCCTTCTTGTACATTGTCCTCTAAGACTTGAGTCAATTGGAGACTGAATCCCACCAAGGTTTTATTTGTATAGTTTACAGGGTATATGCTATTTATGGTGTTAAAACACACTTGTATGATTATTTTCAAGCTGAGATGAGAGAGGATCACATATTTTAAAGGGAATGTGCATTATATAAAAAGCCTCTCAATGAAGAGAGCGCATTTCAACACTAACTTCCACAAATATTTAGACTGTGTAAGCATGCAGTCGGTCGCCTTTAAAGTCCCCGCGTGAATGTTTTGCCTTAAAAGTACAGCGGCCTTTAGTGTCCTGAAGTGTTCATTAAACGCTCACTACTATACTGTACTATATACTAATTTGATAATTGCATGATCCTTTATTTAGAGTTCATTTCAATTTAACACAGACATGTCAGACACAGTACCTCAAACACTGACCTCCACTCTAAAAGACACAGTTGCCCAATTAATTACCAGCTATAGTCTACTTGAATATTGTATTTTCTCGGATAGTGCCTACTTTACTCCCCTACTTACAACAAATTAATTCATCTCCCTAAATAATTTCCCATTAAGGACAAAAGTTATTACATCTGTTATTACTTCAGTTCTTTTTCACACCGTTTAAACACTTTTGCTAACCAAAACAGCAGCACCTATGGAGCCACATAAACAATATCTGTGTGGAGTCATTACACATGTTGTGAAGGAGTTACTTTGGCAGTATTAAATACCGGTATTAATGCTCCGGTGCACTTGACAATGTGGTCGCTCCATAATGTTGTGTGTGTGTGGCCACAAACCATGGTGGTTATGTCCCAGGGAGAAGTGGGCCTTAATAGTTCTGCCTAGTCTACTTCTGTTGTGACCATTTTTTCTGCATTTACAATTAATAGTTAGTTTTCTTAAATCGATTATGGCTCTCAATTGTTTTCGGACGTAGCTGCGTTAAATAAATACCCGCAATGTAGGAATTATTAATTATAAATCAAATATTTTCATAAATACAGCATAAAAACCTGTTTATGACCTTCTAAATGTGTTTTACCATTAAAAGAGCCCTCTGGACACAGAATCATACCATTTAGTAAGGGTGTCAAGAAAATGTATTTTCAAATTAATCGCAATTCTCATTTGGAACGATTCTTAATTGATTAAAAAAAAATTATTTACCATATTTTTCGGATTATAAGTCGCTCCGGAGTATAAGTCGCACCGGCCGAAAATGCATAATAAAGAAAGAAAAAACATATATAAGTCGCACTAGAGTATAAGTCGCATTTTTTGAGGAAATGTATTTGATAAAATCCAACACCAAGAATAGATATTTGAAAGGAAAGAATAGTGAACAACAGGCTGAATAAGTGTACGTTATATGAGGCATAAATAACCAACTGAGAACGTGCCTGGTATGTTAACGTATCATATTATGGTAAGCGTCATTCAAATAACTATAACATATAGAACATGCTATACGTTTACCAAACAATCTGTCACTCCTAATCGCTAAATCCGTTGACGTGTGTGTGTGTGACGATAGCTGATATACGCCTAGTCTCTTACGTGAATGAGATAAATAATATTATTTGATATTTTACGGTAATGTGTTAATAATTTCAAACATAAATCGCTCCAGAGTATAAATCGCAATATGCAAAAAACTGCGATTTATAATCCAAAAAATACAGTATTTTATTTTATTTATTTATTTTTCAATCTGTCCTGTCCAGCCACTCAGGAAAATCATATTGTTGATGTAGATGCCCATATCTGCTGTCCAGATTTACTTTAGGAGAGGAAGTGTGGGATACTTCTCTTGTTGCCTTATTTGTATTTGACTTTATTAAACGTTTGGGTAGCATTTTGTTAAACAAAACCAATTTTCTTTTAAGTAATATATAAATGTATCATAGCTGTGTATCTATTTTATGAAGGAGTGTAGTTAATCCTAGAACTGGCACCCAATGTAAACAAAAAGTATTGATTTTGAATCGAGAATAGTTTTCAATCGAGAATCGATTCTGAATGAAATCGTTACACCCAAGAATCAAATTGAATTGTGTGGCGCCCAAAGACGCACAACCCTACCATTTAGTCACCTTTACACTCTTTTAATCCAATATAATAATGCTGCCTGAGGCTGAGCCAATCAGTAGCCACAATACTCAACAGCATGCTCGGATAGGTTTGGTCTCCTCTCTCTAGTGGCCAATACTACTGTAGTATTGATATTTTTATTTAGCCATTGTTATGCTTGAAAATACCTAATTTAGGACATCTTAAATCTAGTTATAATAAGTATTATTAAGTATTTTTATATATATATATATATATATATATATATATATATATATATATATATATATATATATATGCGTATATATGTATATATATATATATATATATGTGTGTATATATATACGTATATATGTATATATATAATATATACGTATATGTGTATATATACGTTAGGTGAGGAAAAAACACAGAGGCTATATCATCCCTACAAGCCTGTTTCGCAGGTTTCCCTGCTTGTCAGGGGATTTTATTTTATATATTTTTATACATCAATAAAATCCCCTGACGAGCAGAGAAACCTGCGAAACAGGCTTGTAGGGATGATATAGCCTCTGTGTTTTTTCCTGACCTAACGTATATGCCACTCTACCCCGGTATTGAGCACTGCATAACGGATAAACCACAGAAACCTTGACTATATATATATATATATATATATATATATATATATATATATATATATATATATATATATATATATATATATATATATATATATATATATATATATATGTATATATATATGTATATATATATATATATATATATATATATGTATATTTATATATATATATATATATATATATATATATATATATATATATATTCTGTATATATACACACGTATATATGTATATATATATATATATATATATATGCACATGTATATATATGTATATATATATATATATATATATATATATATACATGAATACAAAAGCCTACAAAGGCTTCCCTTTATATACAGAGGCTTTTTGTTCAAAATTAAATAAATATACAGAAAGCTAATCAAATAGATAATTTATATATAAATTAGTTTGTGATGCTTTTTATTAGTTACTTGTTTTAGTACCAATTTATTTCATAGTATTGTTAATTATTCAATGATGTTATTCAGTTGTATCATTATCATATTTTTTGCCCGTTCTTTTTTTATGCTTTTCAAAAACATGTTGCATCAGGAAAAGTGCCATGGAGTGTAACATCAATTATTACAATTAATCTGCCAAAGTCCCCCATTAGAAAGGGAGGGGATGGATCAATCATCTGATTGGTTGAACTCAATGTGTGAGGAATAAAAATTTTAATTTTGGCCACCCCATCTGCTGTTGAATAAATAAACACCCTCGGCCACAATTCCGTGAATATGGTAAACAGATGCCGCATCGGCAATATACTGTAAAAATAATTAGAATATATTTGTACAAATAAAATCCTCCCGTCTAATACATCCCATACACCGAATAGACACTAGCCAATATATGAGAAAATGCCGTAAATATGATTAATTAATTGTTGGAATCAAATGAAATGGAGGATATTGGTAATAGGTTTCATGCAACCACACAATGTGACACTTTGACTACGAATTTTGGATTTTAAGGATGAGCTTTGTACGTAACGCAATGTATGTAGCAAGTTTAATAATTCCCAGCTCCTATACTCTTTATGGGTAATGACCCTTTTGCGGCCAGTGTATCATAGTTTTGCCTTAATCATGAAAACAGATGATTATATATGCCACAAAATGATGTATACTATTTTGTTGTACGATTTTGCCAATGAAGTTTTCCCTTGTATACACAGCATAACCCTGGAAATGCTGTATAATACCTCCTCTGCTTATGATACTTCTAAGTGTAACACATTGAGTTTTAGCAGGACCTATATACAGTAGTACTATTGTGCTTATTCTTGGGATATTTCTATATATGTATTTTTACAGGCTTTGTATAGAAGAGCACTTAACAGCTTAAGTGGCAGGCATGTGCCACTTTGTTCCAAATCTATCTACATAGCACATTTGGTGTAAAAAAATGAATAAATAAAAAAAGGCACATGAGATGTTGAGCAAGTGAGCAATATGCAGCGCTATGACCATTGTGTGTCCACGGCTTGAGTTGTATTTGCAGTTTTTTGCAGGAAGAAAAAAGTGTATTCTTTCCTGCTTACCTCTTGTTAATAAATATCTTCTTTCTCAGGGGGAGACGTGTTGTGTGTTTCTCACAGTGAGGCTGGAGGGATGTCAAAGGTCGTCATAAGGGAGGGAGAGAGGGAGGATGCGGGGAAAAGAAGGCTGGTCATGGGATTCTAGCAGAGCTCCTTTGAGGCTGTAAAAGGAGAGCATGGCGCTCATACTGCTGACGTTATTTGTCGCTTTTGTTTATACACAACAGTTAACTTTACTAGGAGGTAAGTCATCGCGTTCTAATGCTTTTAATTCTTTATTGTTGGTATAGTTTAGCATATAGTAAATTTACTGCTTTTCGTGTGAGATAGTCACAATGATGCAGCTTACTCTCTTACAAGTCGTTCAATTCTCAAATTAATCTTTTTTTATGTTAATCCATTATTAGGCATTCATATAAATCCTTATTTCAGTGTAGTACTCACCCTGGCAAAAGGCATGACACACTTTTGGAAACACATTTTTACATGTGCAAAGTGCATTTTATTATTAAGAGACATTGGAGGAATGCAATAACTGCATGTATTGAATACCATTTGCTCAGAGTATGGTCACAGAATTCGACATTTCACTTATGTCTCTGCACTGACTAAACGGAGCAGGAACGATGGCATGTGTAAAAGGGAAGTAAAATAAACACAAGAACTACAGATGCAATTTCCTTTATTGATCAGTTGGGAAAATTGACACTGCAAGTTTATTTAGAGAGGGCTATTTTCACGTAAGGCATCTCAAAGTGCTTCACAGATGCATAAAATTACCAGAAGGCAAATAAAAGTACAAATACAAATAAAATCATCCTAAAACAATCTTAATTCATTTAAAATGATAAAGTGTTGATAAAAATACATTCAGTTGTCACATGCACTATTAAATTAAAGTGTTTTCAGCTTGGATTTACCAGACTATTTCCAGACAGTTTTTTGTTATATTTTTTAATTATATTTATATTATGAACACATGTTCAGCAGTGGAGCACCGACCACAAGAAAATTAATTAATTAGTAGTATTTTTTTATTCCTGCTGAATATTTGTTTCCATAATAAATTTAATATATTATTTTATGTAATAGATTTAGTATTTAATTATATCCGATTTGCAATTCATTATTTAAACTTTGTCGATATTTTCACAACTACCTTTCTTGTGGATTAGCTGGCAGAAATCACATGATTCCGCTGTCTCGTAGTGAAAAGCCATTCATCGTAATACATGAATTTTTGTTACACAATATACTGTTAAATATATTCCTATGTATTGTGGTAACGTAGAAATATGTGATACAGACAGTAATACAATGACAGCATGTTCATTCTTATGATTATTAACATGATGCTTGTTTCTTTTCTTTTTTACCGTCAGAGGAGTATCAGTTCAAACGATGGATGTCACATGTACGTATCACACTATACTCCGCAACGTATTGGGCCGGCATTTTAGATCTGTTGTTATAGAAATGCTATAATTATAACGGTATATTGGTGTGACCCCGGGATGCAGAGACGGTAGGCGAAGTTCAGATAAGAAGGTCTTTTAGATGTAGAAAAGGCACACCATGAACATTCGTCACACTGACAAACAGACCAGTGTTGCGAGGAAGGCACCTCTGAGAAATAAACCCTCCTGATTAGGGATCAGAAGCAGGTGAGTTAACCTGCTCCCTAATCAAAAGCAGTGGTAAAGTCACTGCCAGACATAATCAAAGCAGGAAGTGCAGCAAAAATCAGTGCCTGAGCTGGAAAAAAAACACTAAACACAACGAAAAACTGTCACACAGAGCTTGACAATATTGCTGCTTCCTGGTTGATGGAGGAGGATATAATTGTTCCAGTGAAGTCATGGGTGACTAAAACAGTAACACTAATTTTACTATACCTTCACCTGTATCCAGATTGTCACCATTTTTTGTATATTATATAACCCTGGTAACCTTTTTACTGCTTTATTATGTCAAAAATAAGTTAAACTACCAATGATAGTCACACACACACTAGGTGTGGTGAAATTTGTCCTCTGCATTTGACCCATCCCCTTGCTCACCCCCTGGGAGGTGAGGGGAGCAGTGGGCAGCAGCGGTGCCGCGCCCGGGAATCATTTTTGGTGATTTAACCCCCAATTCCAACCCTTGATGCTGAGTGCCAAGCAGGGAGGTAATGGGTCCCATTTTTATAGTCTTTGGTATGACTCGGCCGGGGTTTGAACTCACAACCTACCGATCTCAGGGCGGACACTCTAACCACTGAGTACGGAATGGGCAAAATTTGGAATTCTGGGAATTTTTGGAATTTGTCAAGGGAAAACCCGCGATTCCCAAATAGGCTGAACAGTTTGAAGTTGGAACGGTTTGAATCGGGTGAAAAATGTGGAGGGTAGAGCGCGAAAATCTGGGATAGAATAAGAAGTTGAAGTTAAATAAATTAAAAACTATATGTTTGAATGCTTTGGAGCATTTACACAATAATAAATACATGACTTTTGGTGTAGATATTCATATGTGTGTGAATGCTCCAAAGCATTCACACAAATATGGAGTATCAACGGTTCTCTTCTGCACATATTCTTGCAGCACAACAAAGTCTACAACAGCAAAGAATACTTCCATCGCCTCCGCATCTTCATAGAGAACAAGAAGATGGTGGATGTCCATAATGCTGAGAGTCACACCTATACAAGTACAGTACAGTCAATAAGCAGCTTGCCAAACCGAGTCACTGGATACAATTTCATAAACGCCTGTTTATTTTTTTTAGTGGGCCTAAATCAGTTCTCTGACATGACATTCGAAGAGTTCAAGAATTTCTTCCTCCTGCAGGAACCTCAGGTATGACACGTCTGATGCTAGGAGCGATTTGTTGTTGACTCAAATGTTTCGAGAACATCATTTATGACATCTGTTGCAGAACTGCTCAGCCACCAAGGGGAACCATGTCAGCAGGAGCGGCCCTTATCCCAAAGTTGTGGACTGGAGGGCCAAAGGCAACTTTGTGACACCTGTAAAGAATCAGGTACGACAAGATGGGACTGAATGGTCAAAGTTTAACGGAAAAACACATTTAAAATACACATTTTTTAACCTGGAGAGCAGAAAACTGGGATGCAAAGGTTTTTGCAGGCATAGGGACTATGCAAAATACTGTAAACTTCCATTCATATAGTGTATACAGTATATACGTACTGTATATAGTTTATCCTATAAGCAGAGGCCTTTTTTGCCCGTCATTTAAATATGTAATCTATAACAACAATGTCATTATTGTTAATATAAAATATATAAAGCCATGAAAATGCAATACTAAAGCTTGCTTGTATCAAATTAAGAATGTCTTAGACTAAGTAATGCAGGGGTGTCAAACGTACTTTGCTAAGTATAAAAATTAGCCGAAATTTTTTAATGAAAGAAACTGCTGTTCTAAATGTATCCACTAGATGTCGCAATAGCAATTCTTTGTATCTTCGTAGATGATGCGACACATGTAAAAAAATTAAAAAAACACATGACGTTAGTGCACCAGTCAAGGAAAATGAGCAAATTACATATAGTAAATAACATCCTGTAATTTGATTTTGATATTATTTTTTTTATCTTGATAGATTGATAATTAACACCAATGAGTTGACAGATGAACATTATTACATCATTTATTCAGAAAGTATAAATAACGACAAGTAAAGGTAGAATACTATTAACCGCAACATGTAAGTGTAAAAAAAAAACCCAACAACATTATTATTTGTACATTTTCAGAATGTGTTTGTTCTATTTTTAAACAAAGAAAACAATCTGAAGTTGTCTTTATTTTTAAGTTACCGTGCTGTGATTTTACCAGTCCGGCCCACTTGGGAGTAGATTTTTCTCCATGTGTTTGCATATTTTCAGGATGTAGATATCTATATATATATATATATATATATATATATATATATATATATATATATATATATATATATATATATATATATGAAATACTTGACTTGGTGAATTCTACCTGTCAATATACTCCTCCCCTCTTAACCACGCCCCCAACCACGCCCCGCCCCACCCCCGACCACGCCCCCACCCCCACCTCCCGAAATCGGAGGTCTCAAGGTTGGCAAGTATGCAACTACCTGTGGCTGCACAGGACAAAGTTATGTATGTTTCACTTTTGTACCTCATTGCACACAACTGTAGTTCGTTCAAGGACCCTTGATTAAAGTTAGAAACTGAGGCATCACTAGGTTTTAAGGACAGAATTAACCCCCACTAAAAATAATAATAATATAATCATAATAATAATTATGATGTATATATACACACGAATCAGCTTATATGGACTTTACACTCTGAAGTAAAAGGCAACTTGACATATTTCCTATCATATTTAGGGCCAAAAATTATTTTAAAATTGGTATTCTGGCCACTTTATGTTGAATTTGTATTTATGTTTTTTTTCTAAATATGTTCTACATATGTTAATCTTATCTTTAAAAAGTAAAAAAAACTTAATTAAGATATTTTTAATGTGTTTATTTCCACTAAATGCATGCAATAATTAGTTTTTTAGTGCATGTAAACATACCAAATGTGTGAATGGAGCGGCGACGTTTAGAGTGGGAGATGGGTTGGCACACACACATACACACTAAGAAAAAAATCACAATAACATGACAATCCTATTTTTTTCAGTCTACGACGCCACTGCCCTGTCAGTACTAGTGTAGTGGTTCACGTAATTGACTTTCATTGTAGCTTGTATGGGATTCTTTCCTGCTCAATGTACATTTTACTATTCTAAATCAGCATGGACATGCTCCATCCTCTGTCATCACCTTAATACTTAAATAGTAAATGGATGGATACTCTGCATTACATATTTAAAAAAAAAAAAAAGCTTTTGTCACTACAGCACATAATTATGGCTAATTGTTTTGTGTTCCTTGGTGAGGGTCACTGTGGGAGTTGTTGGACCTTCTCCACCACAGGCTGTTTGGAGTCAGTGAACGCCATCGCCACCGGAAAGCTTATATCTTTGGTAAGAGACAACACGATAAATATAATAACACATAATATTGTATCTCAAAAAGACACAAACAATAGCAGATGACGCCAAATGGTTTATGTTTGAAGTTTATTTGGAACATGCATACAGTTACAATATGACACATCACATATTTCCAGTTTCTCATTATGTCTGAAAAGGAGTAAGAAGAAGCAGAGTTTGTTCAATCCTACCCTCTTTCCATTTCATAGCAATTACTAACACATTTGTTCACTCCCTGTTCTCAATTTGTAACACAGTTGACTTCTCCCCAAGTGATTCAGAGCGTTTCTTCCTGTCACTCACACGCAGACTGTGGACAAACGTCAGATATAAATGCAGCTTATAATTTATTTCATGACATTTTTTTCTCACTTTATGATACACACTGCCCCATCAAAAAATGCACTATAACTAACTCCACAAAAACTCCATGGATAACCAAAGGGCTTGCAAACGCTTGCAAAAAGAAAAATTATTTATATAGGACTTTTTTTAGGCATCAAACCATAGAAACAGAACAAAGGTACAAAACATATAAAAATAAATTAACCAGCATATTAATAGCAAGCAGAAAAGAATACACCACCAAACTATTAATCCAAAAGAAAAATGATATAAAGGGAATTTGGAAGGTATTAAATACAATTATTGGGCATGGTTCAAGCAGTCCTTGTTATCCAGAGTTTTTTGTTGAGAACAACCAAATCATAAGTGACAAGAAGATGATTGCTGACGGCTTCAATATGTTTTTTGTTAATATTGGGCCTGAGCTGGCAACAAAAATCCCAATTAATGATGAACAGCCCATGGAACTTATTGAAAAAAATCCTTACTCGATGTTCCTTACTCCGACTGTCGAAAAGGAAGTTTTAGAGATTATTCAGAAAAGCCAGAACAAAACATCACGTGACATTTATGACCTCGACATGAGGACGGTCCGGAACGTAGCGGAAGAAATCATCAAACCATTCACATACATCTGCAATTTATCTTTTCAACTTGGACAATTTCCTTCACAAATGAAACTCTCAAAAGTCATCCCCATCTTCAAATCTGGAGACAAACACCACTTCACAAATTACCGGCCTCTCCCTTCTGCCACAGTTGTCAAAAATATTGGAAAAATTATTTGATAATAGACTTCGTGGCTTCATTGAAAAGCACACATTATTATATGATTGTCAATATGGGTTACGACAAAATAGGTCAACTTCATTAGCTTTAAGTGATTTAATAGAGAACATTACTAATGGTATCGAGAAAAACAAATTTGCTATAGGAATTTTTATTGACCTGCAAAAGGCTTTCGATATCATTGACCACCAGATTTTGGTAAATAAACTGGAAAACTATAGCATAAGGGGAGTGGCAGGGAAATGGCTGAAGAGCTACTTGAATGAGAGACAGCAGATTGTTCAGATCGACCAACATCAATCTACATTCATGAACATAACCTGTGGAGTCCCCCAGGGGTCGATACTAGGACCCACACTATTTATAATGTATATCAATGAAATATGTAAAGTATCAACACTGCTGAAGTTCATCCTCTTTGCTGACGACACAACCATTACATGTGCAGGTGACGACGTAAAGCAACTTCTGGCCTCTGTAACTGAGGAGATGATCAAGTTAAAAACTTGGTTTAATACAAACAAATTGTCTCTCAATTTAAAGAAGACCAAAATCATGCTCTTTAGCAATCGCAAAAGTGAAATACCCATCAGGATTGGTATTGATGATACACCAATAGAATATGTTCAACAAAATTCATTCTTAGGAGTGGTAATAGATGAAAATATCTCATGGAAGCCTCATATAAGTTACCTGAGAAAAAAAGTTGCTAAATGTGTTGGAATGATGAGGAGATCATGTCATTTATTGAACACCAATGCTCTGCTGTTATTATATCATTCATTTATTATGTCGTATGTAAACTATTGTGTTGAAGTCTGGGGAAATTGTTATAAATCTCATCTACAGCCTTTAGTCACTCTGCAGAAAAAGGCCATTAGGATTGTGTCCAATGTTCACTACAGACATCATTCAAATCCACTATTCATGGAGTTAAAACAACTTAAACTGCACGATGTGGTCAATTTTAAAACTGCTCAAATTATGTTTAGGGCATCCCAAAACTCTCTACCATCCAATATACAAAACCTATTCCAGGATAGAGATGCTCACCATAGTTACAGTATAAGAGGAAACAATAAATTATATTTTCCTAAATTTAGAACAACTTTAAAATCAATGTGCATTTCAGTGCGTGGAGTCAGTTTGTGGAACAACTTAGGGGACGAGTTAAAAACCTGTTCTAACATGATTCAATTTAAAAGACTGTTTAAAAAAGAAGTACTGAAGAAGTACGAGGAGGAAAGAGAGTGATGCTCTCTTCACAGAGCGATGAGAGAGAGGTGTATGGTCAGAGAGTGTTTGGGCCTGTGTGTGTGTGTGTGTGTGTGTGTGTGTGTGTGTGTGTGTGTGTGTGTGTGTGTGTTTTGTCTCATCTTGTCTTGTCTCATAGTAACAGTGGTACTATTGTATTGTTAGTGTACAGGAGCTCTTCTTGTTTTTGTTTGTATAGTATTGTTCTTGTATTATATTGTTTATGTTAAATGTGGAGTGAGTGAGAGGGGTTGGGATATTATAAGCATTTGCTTCATCCAACCCCTTTTCAAGCCTTGCATAAATGTCACTGCCAAAATGTAAAAAAAAAAAAAAAAAAAAAAATGTGTGTTGTTGTACTGTGCAGGTTTGAAATAAATAATTCAATCAATCAATCAATCAGACTAAAATATTTTAAAAAAGTGTCTCAAAGTCTGCAATCAACAACAGAGGAGTTATGATGCTAACTTTAAGATAATGGTGATAAACGAAGCAGACTCTTCAAACATCTGTTCAGCAGCTAAAAAATATGGGAATATGCATTTTTTAACAATATGATTTGCCTGAGCGGCTACGAGACCCCGAGAGCAACAAGCGGTAGAAAATGTATTTATGGATGGGCTAGAAAGGACGGACTAAAAAACTAATAATTACAAAAAAAAAGTGTTTTACTTGGGACTACCCCACGGGCCTTAGTTTGGGGACCCCTGGTCTAAAGCATCACAGCAACACCAAACACAGAATGATAATAATAATAGTTTGTGGTAGTTTTCCCCATAATAAAAAATGTTGACATAAATATTCTGTACACCTCCTGAGATTCTCACATCCTATTATAAATAATTCAATATTTAAAAACTACAAAATAAGTATGCATAAAAGTATGTAGAGATTGGAGTGTTGTTGTTTTTTACCATTATTCACCTATTTATTATTTATTTTAGCCGTACTTATTTTTTATGTATATGACATTCACTGTATTTATCATTTTACTTAAAAATAAAAAAATACAAAAAAACAATGTTAAAGGAGAAGACTTTCAATTTTGTGAAACCATTGCAGTAAAGTAAATAAAAGGTGATATTTTGACCATGGAACAGTTTTTTCCTCCCATAACAGAAAACGACAATTGACAACAATTTTCAGAACATTTGAATTATCATTTCATATTAAAATAGTTATTTCCCTAAAAAATATATATATATATTGCTTTTTCTATTCGTTTTATTGGTCTATCTTGTTGTTTTACTGACACTGAAAATATAATTGATAGTGTTGTTGTGCACTTTTCTTGTTTCAGTCTGAGCAGCAGCTTATTGATTGTGCACAAAACTTCAACAACCAAGGATGCATGGGGTATTTATTTATGTTTTCATATTTTAATATATTGTCCTAATGCCAGTAGGTTGCATGTACTTAAGGACACACTTCACGTGTTTCAGTGGACTTCCCAGCCAGGCCTTTGAGTACATCAAATACAACAACGGCCTCATGACAGAGGAGGACTACCCCTATAAAGGCTATGTATGCTTTTGTTCTCGCTTGTATAACTTTTCCTGATGATGACATTTGGTCGTATTTCCCTTAGGATGACACATGCCACTTCCACCCGCCGCTTGCCGCCGCTTTCGTCCACGAAGTTGTCAACATTTCGAGTGTGAGTTTTCACACAAGTTGGAAAACATATGTTTGCATTTTGGTGGAATGTTGCTTTGACATTTGCCCGCCTTGAAGTATGACGAAGACGCCATGTTGGATGCCGTAGCCAGGCTCAACCCGGTGACTTTTGGCTTTGAGGTGACGGCCGACTTCATGCACTACAAAGATGGCGTTTACACTAGGTGAGACAGTTGTGTTGTCTTTACTCGCACTATGGAAAATATACATTAGATATTATTGGTATTAAGGGTGCATATTCCAATCAGCACACAAAATAGTCATGCAAAAAAAACTTCCCTTTCACTGTAAATAATCCAATAAACACATTTTTTTCTGCATCACCACATTGTGCTTCAAATATTGCAGCTTCACCACATTCCATATATTTTTTATTTTTCTGAAGCATATTACCGTATTTTCCAGGCGATAGAGTGTATCGGTATCCAAGCCGCACCCACCAAATTTTAGAGTAAATTTGGTTTTTTTTACATATATCAGCCGCACTGGACTATAAGCCACAGATATATCCTGGTACAAAAGATTTTGTAAATGTTTATTTACAAACCTTAATTGTTTCCAAACGGTGCCTGTAACAGGACAGTAAAAACAAAGCAGAAGTCATCGTCATGGACCCACTAGCTGCAGAAGCTAGCTCTCCAATGAGCTAAACAGACTCAATTTAATGAATTTACGAAACTGAAACAATACAAAAAGAATACCGTTGTAAGTTAATAATACTACCACAGAAACTTATTAATGTCTTAGCATATTATTTAATGCTAATGATTACATTACGATAGCACGTACAAATACTCCTACAGACATCACACATGGTTTTTAGTAATAGTAAAAAATTATTGTTTTAGTTATATTGGGATAAGCGGTAGAAACTGGATGGATGGATATTGTAAAACTTACAATTGTTGATTAGAGTGATAAATAAAGAATCCTTTCAAGCAGAAACGCCATGGTCGGTAATACTTCTGGTTCAAGGCACAGAAAAGGAAATACATTTTTAATCTAAAGCACCTGCAGTGAGCAAACTCGTCCAAAAATGGCACTATAGCCATACTTGCCAACCCTCCCAGATTTTCCGGGAGACTCCCGAAATTCAGCGCCTCTCCCGAAAACCTCCCGGGACAAATTTTCTCCCGAAAATCTCCCGAAATTCAGGCGGACTCAGGTCCATGAGGACCTGAGTCCGCTAACCCACAATATAACCAGCATACCTGCCCAATCACGTTATAACTGTAGAATGATGGAGGGTGAGTTCTTGGTTTCTTATGTGGGTTTATTGTTAGGCAGTTTCATTAACTTCCTCCCAGTGCGGCAACAACACACAACAACAGCAGTCACGTTTTTGTATACCGTAAAGCAGTTCGTCTGCCGTAAACAGCAATGTTGTGACACTCTTAAACAGGACAATACTGCCATCTAGTGTTATGTGTGTGTATATGTGTAAATAAATGAACACTGAAATTCAAGTATTTATTTATATATATATATATATATATATATATATATATATATATATATATATATATATATATATATATATAATACAATTAATATATATATATATATATATACATATAATAAAATAAATAATATATATATTATTTATTTATATATATATATATATATATATATATATATATATATATATATATATATATATATATATATATATATATATATAAAAGACATGCACCTGGGGATAGGTTGATTGGCAACACTAAATTGGCCCTAGTGTGTGAATGTGAGTGTGAATGTTGTCTGTCTATCTGTGTTGGCCCTGTGATGAGGTGGCGACTTGTCCAGGGTGTACCCCGCCTTCCGCCCGATTGTAGCTGAGATAGGGTCCAGCGCCCCCCGCGACCCCGAAGGGAACAAGCGGTAGAAAATGGATGGATGGATGGATGGATGGACTTGGCGAATTCTAGCTGTAAATATACTCCTCCCCTTTTAGCCACGCCCCCGACCACGCCCACCCCACCTCCCGAAATCGGAGGTCTCAAGGTTGGCAAGTATGACTATAGCACAAACAATAACACACCTTTTCAGTGTCTCTGTCGGTGTAGTATGAAAACTCTTTGTTGAATACAAAACATTATAGCCATTAGTGAAGAAAAATCCATAAATTGCTGCACCATTTTATAAGCCACAGAGTTCAAAGCGTTGGAAAAAAAGTAGCAGCTTATGATTTGGAAAATACGATATACAATTTTTAATCCAAAAATTAGGCATTTCCAAGCATAAAAATCGATTTAAAATGAATTCACATTCTTAAATACATAACTTAATCCTAAAGCAAAATGAGCAAGGAACAAAAACAGGAAAGACATATTTAGGCCAACCTACTATAGTGAATGATATATGAATATGTGAGTATGTGTCCTTTTACACTTTTTAAGGCTTTTGTTGTAAAGCCATTGTGTAAAAGCTAACAAAACAAATACAAAGTAGCTAAATGTTTACAATTTGACATGGAAAACACCTCTGACCTCAAGTTCAGTCGTCTTACTCTAGAGAAGACTATGTAGGTGAAAACTCTAATCCCAACTTTGACAATATAAATACAACATACTGGTATATAGTTGTTGTTGTATAAGTGTAATAAATGCGTGTATGACTGTGTCGACTCGCATTTTAAACCAATGCCACAGAGTCTTGTCACATGAGCCTCCCTCGAAGCAGACTTTTGCACGACTTAAGTAATGTTGTCAAGCCTAATTTGTTATGGTGCTACTGTACTGATATCATATTGCTGCTCGAAGGTAGGTGGCCACTTCACATCGCTACCTTTTCTTGCTTCAAGCATGCAAACTGGCCATATTAACATATTATGTGACCAATAGTGTAGAACTGATAAGTTCAAATGTATTTTCTACAGTAAGTTTTTCCTGCATGAAGTAATGCGCAAGTAGAAATGGCATGCAATATGACCCTAAAATGCCTTTCCGAATCTAAAATAATTGATCTTTGAAGCACTCTGTGTAAGAACACAGCCGACAAGGTGAATCACGCCGTTCTGGCCGTGGGTTATGGCGTTGACGACAACAACACAACGCCATATTGGATTGTGAAGAACTCATGGGGCGTCGCCTGGGGAGTGGATGGGTAAATATAGTCAGTTATGGTGTTAATTATAATTATCATTAGTTGATTCTGTACTCAAGAATCATAGACGGTTGTTTTGTCTCTTATTTCCTCAGGTATTTCATGATTGAGCGAGAAAAAAACATGTGTGGACTGGCTGCTTGCGCTTCCTACCCCATTCCTGGGGTTTGAAAAGTTACTATATGTAAGACCCGCTGTACTGTGATGCAAATTATGTGTAAAGTATGGAAATAAGCAAGTGTGAATTGTGCTACAAAGACAACCAAAAAGTCACAAGGTCTTGGATACGCATTGTGCTGCAATGGATTTATGTGCTTAAAAGCTCATGTTACACTGTTGTTTTGTTGTGTTGCTGAGCCAACAGGTCAGCTGCCATGTCAATTTGTCACTTTGTATGGAAGTTTCCAGTTTTAAAACAAACAAATATCAATGCAGGATACTTTTCTGCATTTATGGGTTCACACAAGTGGGAATTTACATTGATACATAACAATGAATGCTGCATGTGTACTACTACAGAAATAAAGTTTCTGAAAGGCTTTGCATACTATTACTACTAATGTTGTTGCATTTAGCAAATGTATAAATATTTCAATAATGCTAATATTGTCCAAATATATAAAATAATAGTAAAACATCTAACATAAATATACAAACCCCGTTTCCATATGAGTTGGGAAATTGTGTTAGATCCATCTAAGATGGACTGATACAAAGTGGAAAAGTGTTCTGTGGTCTGACGAGTCCACATTTCAAATTGTTTTTGGAAACTGTGGACGTTGTGTCCTCCGGACCAAAGACGGAAAGAACCATCCGGATTGTTATAGGCGCAAAGTTGAAAAGCCAGCATCTGTGATGGTATGGGGGTGTATTAGTGCCCAAGACATGGGTAGCTTACACATCTGTGAAGGCGCCATTAATGCTGAAAGGTACATACAGGTTTTGGAGCAACATATGTTGCCATCCAAGCAACGTTACCATGGACGCCCCTGCTTATTTCAGCAAGACAATGCCAAGCCACGTGTTACATCAACGTGGCTTCATAGTAAAAGAGTGCGGGTACTAGACTGGCCAGTCCAGACCTGTCTCCCATTGAAAATGTGTGGCGCATTATGAAGCCTAAAATACCAGAACAGAGACCCCTGGACTGTTGAACAACTTAAGCTGTACATCAAGCAAGAATGGGAAAGAATTCCACCTGAGAAGCTTAAAAAATGTGTCTCCTCAGTTCCCAAACATTTACTGAGTGTTGTTAAAAAGAAATGCCATGTAACACAGTGGTGAACAAGCCCTTTCCCAACTACTTTGGCACGTGTTGCAGCCATGAAATTCTAATTTTTTTATTATTTGCAAAAAAAAAAAAAAAAGTTTATGAGTTTGAACATTAAATATCTTGTCTTTGTAGTGCATTCAATTGAATATTGGTTGAAAGGGATTTGCAAATCATTGTATTCCGTGTATATTTACATCTAACACAATTTCCCAACTCATATGGAAACAGGGTTTGTAATTGGCTGTGTTGCATATGTGCCGCACAGTACTATTTATGTAGCGTACATTACACTTCTCAACGATTGATTGATTGATTGATTGATTGACTGATTGAGACTTTTATTCGTAGATTGCACAGTACAGTGCATATTCCGTACAATTGACCACTAAAAGGTAACACCCGAATAAGTTTTCAACCTGTTTAAGTCGGGGTCCATGTTAATCAATTCATGATATAAATATATACTATCAGCATAATACAGTCATCACACAAGTTAATCATCATCAGAGTATATACATTGAATTATTTACAATACGGGGGGTGGGATGTGGAGGGGGTTGGTGCGGGGGGGTTAGGTTTGGTTGATATCAGCACTTCAGTCATCAACAATAATATCATCTGAGAAATGGACATTGAAACAGTGTAGGTCTGACTTGGTAGGATATGTACAGCGAGCAGTGAACATAGTGAGCTCAGAAAGCATAAGAACAAGTATATACATTTGATTATTTACATTTGATTATTTACAATCCGGGGGGGGGGTGGGATGGGGTGGGGGTAGGGTGTTAGTCTAGGGTTGTATATGCCTGGAGGTGTTCTTTTAGTGCGGTTTTGAAGGAGGGTGCGGTTTCTTTTACACCTGTTGGGAATGAATAATTACAATCAGCATAAGCGTGTGTTCTAGCAATATTCCTGTATTATTATTTGATGTACCGGTATGTATTTGCTCTTTTTCTGTTGTGTTATCATGCAATGTGCTGATATTTGATGGTACTGTTTGTATTTTTACCATGTGAAGCACTTTGAGAGCTGTCTTTGAGAAGTGGTATATAAATAAAATGTACTTACTAAGAAACATACATAAAATGTATAGTAAATGCAAATATTAAATACATGTGTATTAAATAAATGTATACACTTAAAAATGTATGGATTTTCAAACCTAAATTCATAGCTTTATAGAAATCCCCCATTCTGTAATATTAAAAGTATTAAAATAAATAAATAAATTCTACTGTACAAATGGGTAGGATTATTACACATTTACCGTTACAAATAATGTGTGCATTTAATATGCAAAATTTAATTTCATCATCATCATCCATACTAATATCTATTTATCTACTACTCTAATAATAGTGTTTTTGCAGTCTCTTATTTTGCCAAACGATGGCGACATAACTGAAGTAATACTGTGTGCGGAAGTGACACTTAAATTCTCGGACGGCCATTGGTTTAAAGTAACTAAAGCACCGCCCTTTCAATGACGTCGCCACAAATTTAACCAATCAACTGCCGGTACTCCGTTTCACAAAACTCATTTCTCAATTACTACACACGACTTTCAGCTGAGGAACCTGTAGTAGGCCTTAATCCACAATAATTTTTTTTTTTTTTTTTAACTTTTTTGACCGGCATGGATTCGAGACGTCTAAAGCACCAACCCGCAGAAAAGGTAAGGGTTGTTTGGCATGTGATTGAACTAATTTGGACATGTAGTGTTTGCTAGTCGGTAGGCTATAGACCAAATATTTTTACTCGGGGGACACATTGAGAGAAAAAATGTGTCTGGGGGGGGGGGGGGGGGGGCAATGTGTATAAATTATATTTACACATTTATCTGTAAAAATCTGCTGTACAGTATGTGTTTGGGTCCCTTTTTTTTCAGGAACACTAATACCAAAAGTCACAATGTCCAATAGAGTTGTAAAAACGTTATGACAGACTACCTCAAAAAAGAAATGGAATTTTACATATTACTGAATGGGACACCCAAAATGTACATAAAAAAATAAAGAAAGTGGGATTTACAATATTAGCTATGAACAATAAAACACTGAATATTAACATATGAATGTTGCTCCTCTTTTACATCTCAGACCCACTCTTCGATAGACATCTTTCACAATTAAGCAAAACAACAAAAATGTAAAAAACAGCAAAATATGAATGTCAACTGTAATAAACACCTACAGTGTGATATATTATCACTTTTATGCAGAATTTGTTGTAAAAATCTGCTTACGCATCTGTTTCTGACACACGCGTTTCAGGCTGGCTGCTCTTAAAACATAACCCCGCCGACACTGGTTTGTTCCTCCTCTGAGCTGCTGTGACGTAGATTACTTTAATAACTCGTATAACACCCGAAAGCGCAGATTTCAACCATTTAAATATTTTCTAGAGTTCCAGACTTACGGTAATTTAAAAGCAGCACTGCACATCATAATGGCAGCTACAGTTTTGAGGTTAAAGGTTTAAAAAAATGATGTAGAACGTCCGGCGGGCCGGATGGAAAATCTTATTGGGCCTCATATTTTGCCCAGGTCTGCTATAGACCTTAACTGTGTTTTCATACAATGGACTATATTCACAAGGTAAACACACTTGAATGTGAGAGTACCGTATTTTTCGAAGTATAAGTCGCACCGGAGTATAAGTTGCACCAGCCGAAAATGCATAATAAAGAAGGAAAAAAACATTATGCAACTTTCATAAACTATGAAAAAAACTGCGACTTATAGTCCGAAAAATACGGTAATGTGTAGCGTAATTGTGGCATAATTTAATGTTGTTCACTTAGCAGGAGGGGACCCCGATCCAGATAAAGGGAGTCCGCAAATCTTCTCGAACAGTCTTGCCACCCAAACGCCTTCGATACTACCCTGCTGCTCTACTGCCACCCAGGAGACAGGTGGGACACATTACCTTACAAAACTTCAAGTCGTTAGTGTATAGCTTTAATGTCAGTAAAGATCTACAGTTCACTGAGTAACTCAACACACAACCATTGTTGTCAAAATAGCTGGCAACAAGTAACACACTCACAGTTCATTTGTCCAAATTGTGTCCCTTTCTACTCCAAAGAGTGAGCACCATTGTTATCAAGCACTGTCTGACTGTGCTGCCAACTCCTCAGTAAGGAAAGTAGCTATTGGAGCTCCTAAAATTCGCCATATGACATAATTGCCTAATTTGCCTAATTTGGTGTAGTAGAGTTTTGTGAGAGAGTAAAATGATTAGAACTGAAAATGAACTTCTGTTGAATCTTAGTTTGTTTTCTTTACATTTAAATCAGTTTTGTTCTGCATTTATTATGCCCTATTATGCAAAACCAGTTTTTCTTAACTTTTGTTACCTGCTGTGTGTTTGGGATCTGCATAAGTCCCAAAAATGTGAAATCAAACTGTGGAGACATTGCAGAGATATTTATAAAACAATCTTGCCTTCCTTCATACTTCTAGGAAACGCGCTGTTTGGAATATGCCCCTTTGGTGATGTTTTGGCTATTGTCTATATCAGCGGATATCTCTATATATCATATACATAGAGATATCTAAATATATCTCTACATATTTAGGGGCGGTATGGCGTAGTGGGGAGAGCAGCCGTGCCAGAAACCTGAGGGTTGCAGGTTCGCTCCCCGCCTCTTGACATCCAAATCGCTGCCGTTGTGTCCTTGGGCAGGACATTTCACCCTTGCCCCTGGTGCCGCTCACACTGGTGAATGAATGATAGGTGGTGGTCGGAGGGGCCGTAGGCGCAAACTGGCAGCCTCGTTTACGTCAGTCTACCCCAGGGCAGCTGTGGCTACAAATGTAGCTTACCACCACCAGGTGTGAATGAATGATGGGTTGCCACTTCTCTGTGAGTGCTTTGAGTATCTAATAATAGAAAAGCGCGATGTAAAATCTAATCCATTGTTATTATTATTATTATTATATACGGTATAGATAAACATATAAATAAACATGTTTTGTATATTTCTGCTTGTCCGACGCTGTCACGGTAATTTTTCCTTCTTTTCACTACTTTTGTTTTTGCTTGTCTCGTTTTTAGAGCAACAAACTCAACAGCACATAACGCTACTTACAGTATGTAAATGTTTCAATGGGTGGGAAGACCGCAGCAAGACAATCACCTCATACCGAGATTATTTAATTTTGTCCCACTTCCACCACCAAATCATAGCTGACATCAAAGACATGCGCACTAAGGATCATTTCAACCCGAATTTCGGAAAATATGTTACAATCAGAATTAAATGTTGATCCAAACATGTTTGGTCAGAATCTTCCAAATGGCGTATTTACATGAAGCACTTTTATTCCGGTTAGACTTTTAATCCGATAAAATGTGTCTGTGTGCATGTAGCTACTGATTGGATTGGAACGTTGCAATGATTTATTTGCAGATGTGCATTTTATTTGAGTCCTTGACGCAGAGAGGATGTGGGTCTCATCTTTGCTATGACTGCAGCGGGGATTGCTGCGTGAGGCTACTCTGAACCTGACCACCTGTGCTCACGGCAGCACCCGCTGCTCGTTGCAGAGTGATACGTGCTTTTGTGTCTCCAAAATATCCAAACACGTCGCTAGTTTCTTTTGAGAAATTAAAAGTTGCTAAGAGGAGTTGGAAAGTCACCAGATTTAGCGAGAAAGTTGCCGCGTCCGCCTCATGCTGATTTTGACTATGACCCAACCACCACCATATTTGACTGTCGGCTAACCCTTGCTTTGTGTTGACAGATATTTAGACAATAATTGCTGTGTGTTGACTTCTTTTCCGCGAATAGTAAATCCATACACAGACTACTTTTATAGCCACTTACTTTCTATAGTATTTTCCCTTGAATATCTCCATCCATCCATCCATTTTCTACCACTTGTCCCTTTTTGGGGGATCTACTTTAAAAAAAATGCTTGCTGAAAAGTGAAAGGTACAGTACTCACTTTTGTGAGATACTGTAATACCTTTGCAAAAGTGGCTTTTCAGATTGTGCAAAATGTACTGGCACCCACTCATTAACTGAAGTAATAACCATCCATTATTGTTTTCTAAAAAGCGCAACATAGAAAACGACGAGGACGAACAAGACGATGTTTCAGTTGCGGAAAACAACAAGGAAATTACAAATGTAAGTACCGCATTAGGAGTTCCCTCCAAATGAGTAAAAGTTATTTCAATGTGCACATGATCAGTCTTACACACTTTTTTTTTTGTTGGAACAGGACAAAGGACTTTCAGCTTATGAATTGGAGCGTTTGGAAAACATCAGGCAAAATCAAGCCTTCCTCTCTGCTATCAATCTGTTTCAGGTAGACAAGCATAATCCCGTAAGAATGATGTTTGAAGGCTGTCCTTACAGATGTCCCATGACTAGAGGTGTGGGAAATAATCGATTTTTACAAGCATTGCAAATCGGTTATAGACAATTATAAAATCGATTAGTAAACTTTAATAATCGGTAATCAATTTATTTATTGTAAATAAAGTAATCCAAGCAGTTCTAAAATTGAGTGCAGCAAGCCACCTCACCAAGAGATCCGACCAGCTCCTTTATTATAGGGCACTTATGTTCCAGTTTCCCATTAGTTTAATAAATGTAGGAATTAATTTAACTGTTTATTACAAATGCACTGTTTTTTTTAAAGACGCAAGTGATAAACGCTTATTTAGTGAAATGAAAAGAAATGTAAAACTGCATCAATATACATAAATTAAAGTTGCATCAATAATCGATTTTTAATGGAATTGTAGCTCCGTAATCGAATCGTGAAATGCCCAAAGATTCCCACTTCTACCCAAGACACTGCTCTAATAGACAGATGCCTCTTTTTGGCCGTCTGGAAACAAGAAACACCGTCTTTGAATCCCAATTTTTTTTCCAATGCACTTGGTTTACAGTTAACTGGTTCTATGAAGAGGCTATATATCAAATCAATGTTCCCCATTGAAGGGAATTTAAATTAAATTATTGTGGTTTGGGCCCCAGAAAATTTGTACACAATGTAACACAAATGCTTTTAAAAAAGAAAAACACACTTCTATATCAGTGGTTCTCAAACTTTTTTCAACAAGTACCACCTCAGAAAACACTTGGCTCTCCAAGTACAAACTTAATGACCAACATTAATATACATTAGCGTAGTAGGTCTAAATATTCATTAAAAACAAGGGAGAGGTTTTATTAACAAGTATGTTTAATATTTTTGGCCACTGTAAAACTACACAGTTTGAACAGTAACACTGTTTGAATATTTAATTGATTATTTGGCTACTACCTAATGGAGCCTGTGTACCACAGTTTTGAGAATTCCTGTTATACATAATGAATATTGTTTAAAAAATCAGTATGATAGAATGTACTCCAAAAAAATAGTGGTTTTATCAAGTAATGTAATAATGTACATGCAACATTTACCTTCGAGAGCAAACTTCTGTTATTTCCTGTGAGCTGCCTCTGTCAAACACCATCAGCAACTTCTCCATATTTAATGAATAAACGTTCAGTTAAAAAAAAAAAATTAAAAAAAAAAAAGCCTTTGGCTGGCTTTATGTAGCCTAATGGCACCAAAGAGGAAGTAATCCTGATTTGAATGCAAAAAATATTTTTCAACAGAATCCATAGTTTTTTTTTAGTTAGTTAATTATGCCATGTGTTGTCTTCTAAATAATTGATAAGGGTAGACTGTCTCCTTTTTCTGTCTTCTTTGACCCTTGCAAATCTATCATCTTAACAGCTACATATTATGAATAAGGAAATTGTATGGGACCAGGTTACGTTGAATTAATTGTTCTTGTTCTCTGAAGGCGTCTGATGAGTTGAAACGGTCGTCGGCGAAGCTGCAACCATCCCAGAGGGGTCTTGCGAGGTGCGAGATTCTGCTTTTTTCTCCAATTTATGTTTCTGGATTATTTTTCTTAATTCTGTTTAAAACAAGCCAACATGTATTGCCTTCACACTTATAAAGCATTTTTGTGTATCCACTTCTGTGGTGGCAGGTCACATTCGGAGGTAAAAGAAGTGCTGCCGCCTCGCAAGTCCCTGCGTCTCCAAAACAAACAAGCAGAGGTCTGGACCCTTCCCCCTGAATCCAACAGATGGAGTGTCCCAGGACCGGTAGTTCCTTTTGCAGATTTGCCCTTTTTCCTGCCTTCTTTTGCATATTACATATTCTTTGTTCTGTGCACTTTTAAAGGATTTGTGGGCAAAGAAGCCTGCAGGTCCTCTATCCATGGAGCCTATCAACATGGCTGAAGCAAGCAAACTGCCACCTCAGCTTCTCAGGCTCTGCTCTGATGTAGGAGGCACTCAAGTGGTATAACTCATGTGCTACATTGACTATATAATGTCAATTTACCGTATTTTCCGGCCCATAGGGCGCACCGGATTATAAAGCGCACTGCCGATGAATAGTCTATTTTTGATCTTTTTTCATATAAAAGGCACACACACATTAAACGAGTCACATTATTATTATTATTTTCTAAATGGAAAACACTTCCTTGTGGTCAACATAACATGTAATGGTGGTTCTTTGGTCAAAATGTTGCATAGATTATGTTTTACAGATCGTCTTCAAGCCGTTTCTGACAGTCTCTTCCGGATGTGCCGTTTTGTGGGCGGTCTTAATTTACGTGGCTCACCTTCGGCAGCGTCTTTTCCCCATCATCTTTGTTGTAGCGGTGTAGCGTGCAAGGACGGGAGTGGAAGAAGTGTCAAAAGATGGAGCTAACAGTTTTAATGACATTCAGACTTTACTTAAATCAATAACAGAGCAGTATCTCCTCATCCAGAAATAACACCGGAAATGTGTCCGGTGAATAACCGTCCGACCGGGTCCTTGGGTGGATAATGTAAACTCACTACACCGGTATGTTTTAGCGCTTTCATGGCGAGTTTACTGACATATATAAGTAAGAACTTTACGCTTCCTTATATTAGAAATGGCAACAGCGGAGGATGAATGTCTCATAACAAGAAGATAGACAAAAAGAAGAAGCTTATCAACTATGGCGTTGGTACGGACTACAAAGGCGGACCTGCGCAATTTTTCAGGATTTATGCAGGTCCCAAATACAGATCAGCAGGTACCAGAAGGTTAGAAAAGTTGCTTTTGCATAATATTGCGAAACAAAACACCAGATAATGTCTTACCTTATACACACACCATAATGTTACTCGTATGTTGAAGCACATCAAACGGTGCAGACTACACTTATCTCTTATGTGTGACTGCCATCTACTGGTCACATTTATCATTACACAATGTACCAAATAAAATTGCTTCGAGGTGGGTAAGCTCAACCAAACGTATTCCTTACATTAGGCGCACCGGGTTATAAGGCACACAGTCGAGTTTTGAGGGGGGAAAAAATATTTTTAAGTGCGCCTTATAGTCTGGAAAATACGGTAATAGGTAATGCATAATATGTCAAATATATTTTTGTGGTATTTTCTTTCTCATCAGGTCTCGCCAAAACAAATGGGAGAACTTAATTTGTCAAAGTATGAGTTTAACTTTTAATTAACGACACCTGGTAGTTGACAAAGCAATTGTTGACATTTAGACTCTTGGTTGAAGGTACTGCTCCACGCTGGGGAAGATGAGGATTAGTGAAGACAAAGTGGCCAAAGTGGTGATGGACCACATCTTCTCAGCAGCCTTCCACCCTTCTTCCACAAGTCTGCTAATGGCCGCTGGCGACCAGAAAGGGAAAGTCGGCCTCTGGAGTTTAGTGCGTTTTGGTTTTTCTATTAATCAATGTTTACAATATTGACTCAAGATATACAGTATTTACACCTTTTTATTTACTTCTATCGGTCTTTCCGCAGGGTGAAGACTGGGGAAATGATGGCGTTCTTCTCTTTGAGCCCCACAGTCGCTCAGTGGGCTGCTTGGCTTTCTCCAGGGCGCATTCCACACAGCTGCTGAGTCTCAGCTATGACGGATCTCTGCGCTGCATGGATGTGGAAAAAGCTGTCTTCGATGATGTTAGACATCTTTTTTTTATCATTATTGTTCTCTCCTTAAACCTTGCTTCCTCCCATAGTCCAAATCTAAACGTCACTTCTCATCCAGGAGATAACCCACAAGTTGAACTTTATAGAATTTGCTCTAAATCAGCCGGGATAGACTCCGGTTTCCCAGGCTTAAAAGTACAGAATAGTCAATGTTAAACAGGGATGAGTTGTTTCTGTGTGGTGTAGGTGTACAACGTTGAATATGGGCTGAAAACCTTTGACTTCCTGTCACATGACTGTTTGACTCTGGTGGTCGGGGACTGGTACGGAAATGTGGCCATCGTGGACAGACGTACCCCAGGGTATGTTACCATGGCGTGGGCCGTGTTCTTAAAATACCTGTACTCTGCTGCCTATTTCCAAGTAAGCAGAGCTGACCACTCCTGTGGATTTGCAGAACCTCACACGAGTCTTTCCACTCACTGGACCCCAAAGTTTTACGCTGTGTCAGCGTTCATCCTCTACAGCAGCAATACTTTGTAGTGGCAAAGAACAGGTAGGCATGAACTAAGTCCAGTGCTTCATAATGTTTCATCACTCATGCCCTGAATCAATGAGTCTGCAGGGAGGTGAGCATTTATGACATTCGAAGTCTGAAGAAGAATGAAAGCCAGCCTGTCTGCCAGCTGAATGGTCACTCTTTAAGCATATCCAGCTGCTTTTTCTCACCCTGCACGGGCAACAGAGTGGTCACTTCTTGCAAGGACAACCGCATAAGGTGCCAGTAAGCACATGGTTACATTATTTTGTTCTTGTGGACATTTTAATGATCTCTCTTGTTTGTGGACAGGGTATATGACACGTCTTCCCTGATGTCTGAAGCCCCCCTGCTGAAGTCCATCAGGTACGTTCAGTTTAGGGCTGCAACTAAAGATTACCGTATTTTTCGGACTATAAGTCTCAGTTTTTTTCATAGTTTGGCCTGGCTCCAGTGCGACTTTTATGTTTTTTCCTTCTTTATTATGCATTTTCGGCAGGTGCGACTTATACTCCGGTGCAACTTATACTCCGAAAAATACGGTAATTTGATAATCGATTAATCTGTCGATTGTTACTTCGATTAATCGATTAATAATCGGATAAAAGAGACAAACTACATTTCTATCCTTTCCAGTATTTTTTTGAAAAAAAACAGCATGCTGGCACCATACTTATTTTGATTGTTTCTCAGCTGTTTGTACATTTTGCAGTTTATAAATAAAGGTTTATTAAAAAAAATGCGCATGCGCATAGCCTAGATCCAACGAATCGATGACTAAATTTATCGCCAACTGTTTTTATAATCGATTTTAATCGATTTAATCGATTAGTTGTTGCAGCCCTAGTTCAGTTACTATACTACTTGTCTACTACAGTGTTTTTCAACCACTGTGCCGTGAGATACAGTCTGGTGTGCCGTGGGAGATTATGTAATTTCACCTATTTGGGTCAAAATATTTTTTGCAAACCAGTAATTATAGTCTGCAAATTTGCCGTTGAGTGTCGGTGCTGTTTAGAGCTCGGCAGAGTAACCGCGTAATACTCTTCCATATCAGTAGGTGGCAACCGGTAGCTAATTGCTTTGTAGATGTCGGGAACGCGTCTTGTGAGACGACGAGGGTTTGTCGTCGTATCTAATGCTTAAACCACAAATAAACATAAGGTGAGTGCCCCTAAGAAAAAGGTTGAAGCTTAGGGAAGGCTATGCAGAACAAAACTAAAACCTAACTGGCTAGAAAGTAAACAAAAACAGAATGCTGGATGACAGCAAAGACTTACTGTGGAGCAAAGACGGCGTCCACAAAGTACATCCCAACATGACTTGACAATCAACAATGTCCCCACAAAGAAGAATAGCAACAACTGAAATATTCTTGATTGCTAAAATAAAGCAGACACGTGTTTAAGGAAGACATGAAACTGCTACAGGAAAATACCAACAAAACAGGAAAAGCCACCACAATAGGAGTGCAAGACAAGAACTAAAACACTACACAAAGGAAAACAGCAAAAAACTCAAAATAAGTCATGGTGTGATGTGACAAGTTGTGACAGTACACCTACTTTGAGACAAGAGCTATAGTGATCCATGCTAGGTTATGGTTTAAAGTCATATCCGACAATTGCGACGACGACTTTTTACTGTCAACTGAGTTTAGTTTTTTAATGATTTCTGCTGGTGGTGTGCCTCCCGATTTTTTCAATGAAAAAAATCTGCCGTGGCTCAAAAAAGGTTGAAAAACACTGCTCTACTAGGATTAATGTTGCTAAGTGGTTGGAATTTAACAGACTACAGCAGGGGTTCTCAAACTTTTTTCACCAAGTACCACCTCAGAAAACAATTGGCTCTCCAAGTACCAACATTATAATACAGTAGCGTAGTAGGCCTAAGTATCCATTAAAAACAAGGCAGGTTTTATTCGACTAGTACATTTAATATTATGGGCCACTGTAACATTACACACAGAACAGACTGATTTTTTTTTTTTTGGCATACCACTAGATGGAGGGCAGCACGGTGGTAGAGGGGTTAGTGCATCTGCCTCACAATACGAAGGTCCTGAGTAGTCCTGGGTTCAATCCCGGGCTCGGGATCTTTCTGTGTGGAGTTTGCATGTTCTCCCCGTGACTGCGTGGGTTCCCTCCGGGTACTCCGGCTTCCTCCCACCTCCAAAAACATGCACCTGGGGATAAGTTGATTGACAACACTAAATTGGCCCTAGTGTGTGAATGTGAGTGTGAATGTTGTCTGTCTATCTGTGTTGGCCCTGCGATGAGGTGGCGACTTGTCCAGGGTGTACCCCGCCTTCCGCCCGATTGTAGCTGAGATAGGCTCCAGCGCCCCCCGCGACCCCAAAGGGAATAAGCGGTAGAAAATGGATGGATGGACCACTAGATGGAACCCACGTACCACAGTTAGAGAATCCTTTGACTACGTTAATCACTGTGGTGTACTGTGCAATTGCAGTTGGTACCCTTAATGCAAACTTTCCACTGCCGCATGAAAGATTAAAAGATGAGGAGGCCGCATTGATTTATTAAATTTTTTGCGATAAAGATGATCACCACCTGAACAAAACATTGAGATCTTAGCTTTTTTGTAGATTACAAATACAATTTGTGTTGTGTTGAAAAGATGTCATTATTATTATTACATTTTACTTTTACAATGTGCCGAGGGCCAATCGAAAATGAGCTGCAGGTGGACAATTGCGCCCAGAGATGCACTTTGGACATCCCTGCTTATAATGAAACTGTATTTTATTATGTTCTCAGCTAGATAAAGCAGCAAAATGCTTTTTCCCCTGCTCAGATTTCCACTGGAAACGTTACCCGCTTTAGTCGGAACGAGACAATGGAACAGAACAAGGGTCTCATATTTTATTATTTCTATTTTTGAGAAGCCTGGTTGGATTGCGTATTAAAGTATATAACTGTCAGCGTTGATATGTCTTCTGTGACGGTTTGTCTTCGTCCATTTGCAGCCACAACATGAATACGGGTTGCGGGGTGTCCACACTGTCGGCCGTGTGGGACCCCAAACAGGAGAACTGTCTAATAGTGGGAAGCGTTTCTTGGCCGCGCAAGGTGCAGGTGTTCCACGAGAGCGGCCGACTCTTACAGTCCTTCGAAGACGATGAGCTCCTCTACACCGTGCAGTCAGTCACTGCTTTCCACCCCACCAGGAACGCAATCCTGGGCGGCAACTCGTCAGGACGCCTGCACGTCTTCTCTGATTGACACAATATTAAAACATTCACAAGTTGTTACTGCTGGCAGTCATCCATCTGGATGTCTGTTAAACTATTGTTATTTGTGATAAATAACAACAAAACCTTGTCAGAAAAGTATTAGTTTAAAACAAGTTATCTTGTTAAACTGTTTTTGTTTGTTTTTAATTCAGTGCAAATGTTTGTTGAGTTCAAATTGTATTACGGTTTAATTTAGAAACTGATTCTATAAATTTTATCTAAGTAACTTTTCAGTGGTGTTCATTTCAAATGACCGCCTCTAGATGTATTGTTACACTCAATTTCTACACTTCTATGACCTGTGTGATGTAGGCCTCCCTTCTCATTTTTGTTTGTAAATTTTGTGCCGTTTCAGTTTTTAAGTTATTCTAAAATAAATTTTCTTATTATAAATAAATGATAAATGGGTTATACTTGTATAGCGCTTTTCTACCTTCAAGGTACTCAAAGCGCTTTGACAGTATTTCCACATTCACCCATTCACACACACATTCACACACTGATGACGGGAGCTGCCATGCAAGGCGCTAACCAGCAGCCATCAGGAGCAAGGGTTGAAGTGTCTTGCCCAAGGACACAACGGACATGACTAGGATGGTAGAAGGTGGGGATTGAACCCCAGTAACCAGCAACCCTCCGATTGCTGGCACGGCCACTCTACCAACTCGCCACTTTGTTAAAATCTCCCCAAATGTGTCCCATTTGTTCGTACTGCAACATGTTTTGTCTGTTATTATTTTTATGTTAATATTTTATTTATTACCAGCCCCTTCACCTTTTCTCAAACATTTGTGCTGGAACATTCTTTTGTCTTAGTTAGTATTGTGTCATTATTCATATCCAACCCCATCACCTTGTCAAAATCTCCTAACTTGTACATTTGTGCTATGTTATTTGCCTAACTTTCATAGTTTTTATTCAATATAAAAACTATAATAGACAAATTATCTGCAGCACAAACGGTTGGGAGATTATGACAAGGTGAGGGGGCCTGGTAATGAATAATAGGTTAATAACTAAAATAGTTTATGGTTTAAAAAACACTATTTGCTGCACAAAGGAATGTGGACACATGAATTGTTTCCTTTTGCCATTCGACTCATGATGGAACAATTCCTCCTGTCTTATATTATCCTTTAAAAAAACGAGGCGCTGGGGCCTATCCCAGCTGACTTCAGATGGAAGGCTTACACATAGACATATAGATTAAAAATTGGAGAATTAACGCGCGCTGTCTGCCAATAAAATCAGGCGAGTCGACCATCAGTGTCTCACAAAGATGTCAATCAACAATGTTGTTACACTCTGGTAGCGCTGCTTGCAAAGTGAAAACAAAAAAACAGACTGACGGCAAAGTGCAGGTAAAAACGTATTTAAAGACAAATAAGGAATGCAGAATGAAGTTGCAAAGTAGAAACACTTAAAAAGTCAAATGCCAATGATGCAGAACTGTCCTTGCTTTGCGCTGGGTAGAAAATAATACAAAATACAGTAAACATAATTTCAAAACTGTCTTGTGTCGGCGAGTGGAGCAACGCTGCGACTGGCGGGGAGACGGACGTCCAAGGGTTGGCCACTACGACGATACACGAGGAGGGATTTGAGCGCAGGATATGCACCTCTGCTTTTCTGACCATTAAGTTAGCGGTCGATATTGATTTCCACAGAGTTTTAATTTGTGACTGTGCCTGTAAGTAGAAAAGCATTTGTTGTTTTACCACACCCCTGGCCACGCCCACAACACCAAAAATAGATTGCCAATCTCTGGGAAACACTGCATACTAAAATCTGATCAATTGTATGCTTCTTCATTAACACAACTTTTAAATATTTTTATTCAGTTAACTGCAGAGTTTCAAGTGACTTTTTGTATGTGTGTGTCAAAGTTCTTACCGGTGGAGTGGGAGCATGCAGGTGATGGGCAGGCCACTCAGAGACTGTTCACTGATGGGTCATGGAAGGTGGAGAAGAGGGGGATGAGGATTAATTTTTTTGGAAAATGCTTTTTTTTCAATTCAATGTTTTTCTTGTCCAGCCTTACCTGCTTGTTAACATGCTCGCTTCCTGTCATTTAGCTGGGCAGCGACTGGTTGTCGGGGTTGATGATTGCAGGGTGTGCTGAAAAAGGTTAGCTGGTATTTAAAATGTATTTGTGGACACAACAACAAATAGCTACCAGTATAAAAAAACATTTTAAGTGTGTATATCTGAATGGGGCCAAGGGGAGATTACAGCTTTTATTAAGCTCTTTATGCATTAATAAAGCTAAATGTAATGTATGCATTAGGTTGTATTGTCTATGATGTCTTACCCAAGAAGATCCAACAAATCTGAGGACTATCTGGAATCCATGATTAAGAACCACACTTGTGTTTTCCTTTCCATAATTTGCATGAATTTACCTATGGAAGAAAGGACATTTTGCTTAGTAGGTTTTGTCTAACAGCAGCACAATTTCAGATCTGCCAATCTTAAAGACATTTTATGAGTACTCCAACCCCCTCTTTTCTTGTTACATAATGACTTTGACTTTGTTTTTCCTCATTTTTGGAGTATATCTACAATAGGCTGTGGGCCAACAAAGAATGAGCCACAGTCAGCAAATGGCCTTTAAGCCACATTTCCAACACTCCTGCTTTTATCTTCATCAGCGTTGAGCGTGTGAAATTACGTGTGAGATCAACCTAAACCCTGCTTGACTATTTAGCTCGTCAGCTTCCTTTGACCTGAGCGAACAATGAAAATTCAAGAGAAAAGGGGACTGAACTCCAAACTAAAACCGGCCAAATGCAACAAAATGCGTACCTAGAGAGCAGCGAGGCGTACAAGTGTAGTCCTGTTGGAAGGTCTGCCTTTTCTTTTATTATGTCCCACAGTGGCAACCACATGGACATTTTTCTCCTATCGAGACCTTTTTAATCTGCTTCCTCTTTTTTTTGCCCTGTAACACAGAGACACACATATATATGAGGAAAACTTAACATGAACTGATAGAAGCATCTTCATTCTTGAACATGACCATGGTGGACTTACATAGTTGTCTGTGCAGGACCAGTTTGGGTACATCTCTTGGTGGATATGTTTCTCAACGTCGGCTAGCTGGTAATACTTTGCTTGATCCGACGCTGAGAGTGACTTCCACTGTGGACACATAAGCACACATTTTTGTCACTCAACAACACTGTCAGCCTTTTTCACCTTGATGTTTACAGTACACATACATACAATGATCATACTGTCACAACTTCACATTGAATTCATCAAAAACAAGAACAACATGAGCTTTGGGGGTGTTGGAAAAAATTATAGTTACATTTTAAGAGTTGATTCTTAAAATGTTGTTTTTTAGCCCATCTCCTGTCTTACTCGCAGCATTTAAACTTCATACGTCAGCAGCCAAGAGGAGCTTTTGTAACCAGTAACCTTTTTATTATAATGTATATACCATTGCGAGAATCAATTTTAACCCAAAATCGATTCTGAAAAGAATCGTCACACCAAGAATCAGAATCAAGTTGTTGTAAGAGTCACATCCCTAATGAGCATGTTCTTGGGGGCGAGCAACAGGTGCTAACTTCAATAGATGTAACTTTGCCAGATCACTAACTCTTGTCTGCTTTATGACAGACAAGCCAGTACAATCAGTCCCGCCTCCAACTGCACTGTTTTATTAATGAACCAAGGACACACTAATACAAACTGCTAATGTGAGAAAAATAAACTTTACAATCCAATCGTAAGACGAAAGTAACAATTTTCTATTGACCAATCAAAAGTGTACATTTTGTACACGCACGCATGCACACACGCACGCACGCACACACACACACACACACACACACACACACACACACATATATATTTACATACAGTGTGAACACTAACCTTGTGACCCACGACTTTATTGGCCTCAGCGTTGTTTCTGATGTTTAGCTCAGCCTTGACCTTTGACATCTGCTCCTTCCTAAAGATCATAAATGCGTTTGGTGGCTTCTTAATGTAGGCCTTCTCTCCATCCCGCTGGGTGTATTGTTTCCTTTTTCTACAAAAACAAACAAAAAATGGTGAAGGATAAATCCTTCAATGATTGAGAGAAAAATCCTCCAAACATCCACTTAAATTGTAAACAGCAACTAAAAGTAAAATAAAAACTGCTTATGGTTCACATATGTGCTTTTGAGATTGTTCCTAATACTTACTGAGATGTGGAGACCAGTGTAGAGGCAGGAAGGTCTATATAAGTTGTCCTGGAACACTCTGGCAGCATCACTGAGGGTCCATCAAGGCTCTGTTGAGGACACAAAAAACATTTCTGTCAGAACAATGTTTTCCCTCCCTGATCTGGAAATACTATTGAGAACAGGATAACATATATCTGTACAAACCCACTGTATGAGTTACTTCATAAAATTATTTGGTTATCTAAACAGATCAATAAAATGAGCTGAGATTTGCAACAACTTTAAACAATTACCAAGTTGAGTCTATCAAATCAATTTGTAGCTTTTAAACAAGACTGCTGGTTTGTGGTTCTCAAAAAAGAAGAAACAATTGCAAATGATTTATTAGGAATTGCATTGTTATACGTTTTATACTAATACTAACACTAATACTGAAATACTTCACTTTCAGGGATTTCAGAATGTGTGTCAAAGTTCTTACCGGTGGAGTGGGAGCATGCAGGTGATGGAGAGGCAACTCAGCAACTGTGTCCTGATTGTTCAAGTACTGTGGAGAAGAAAGAGGAATATGATATAATAAAAAATAAAAAAAACTTTTCTTTTTTAATTGAGTAGTCCGGCCTTACCTGCTTGTTAAAATGCTCATTTCCTGTCATTTGGCTGGACAGCGACTGGTCGTTGAGGTCTGCTGAATAGGTTAGCTGGTCGCCCAGGTAGCCTATACCATCTTCTGTTAACAGAGTTAACATTGGCAGCTCTTCTGGGTCGACGAGTGGGGGTGGTGGTGAAAGATTTAGATGGTTGTCCAGGACGTCCATCTCCACCATGGGTTCCAGAAGCGGCATCAGGAGCTCGTACCATTTCACCTCCTCTCCAGTAGCCTCTCTTAGTGTCAGCTCCATGCTGGTGCAAAGATGGAGAATGCTGTAAAACACCCAGAAAAAGAAGTATAAACCTCCACATTTGAATAAAAGGTCCAAGCATCTACTCCTAAGATGTCCTCTTACAATTTTATATCACCTATTCTATCACTATTAGTTAACTTAATTAAACCACCTGTATCCCATTGACTACAGTACCTTTTTTTTTAAACTTCAAACAGCCAAAATAATTATAATACTCACATAGAGGAATATCCAAATGTCTGCAAATCAAACTAACTTTGCTCAACTCTACGTTTTGCTTTAGATGCTCCAACCAACAAGTAGGACTCAACTCTGCCAAAAAAATGTATGGTGAGTGGCATTTATACTGTCCAGGTCACGTGACACCAAGTATGTCTTTGTAACGGTCAAGTTTCTATGGTAACGGATGTGCGTCATCAACGATCATTAATAGTAAATGTAAATGTACTTCTATTATTATTTAAAATTTTTGTTTGAAAAAACAACGATATAAGCCTCAATTCGTCAGTACATTTTAAAAGTAGTAAAAAGTACACGTTTAGGTATTAAGTTCAATCATAAACTTTACAAGCCAGGCTAGCTTAGCTAGCACGCTAGCATTAGCTGCTCATGTTAGCAAAAGAAAACATACATTCATCAAACTAAAATGGCATTTGACTCCACAAATACGTACCGCTGAATTTCTTGGGTTCATCTTTGGCCTTTCAATAGGTCAGTAACTCGATATTGAAAGTAGTTATATCCACAATAATGAGCAACTAAAAGTGACCAAACTGAAATAATCACCACTGTCCAAAATGGCGTCTTTTAGATTAACTTTGGATTCCTAAATTTCTGTTTAGTTCAACAGCCGCCAAATGTTACCCTACAGACTAAAACTAACAATAAACTCCAAAGAGATGAGAGTACAAAAATAACAAGTATTCCACTTGGTAGAAAATATAAAGTGATTTAGTAGTGTTGACCAGCAGGTGCTCTCAAGCTTTTTGGGATTTCTGCCTTCTAAATTAGATTATTTTCAAAAAGACTCTCCTTATTATCTTAATGCCAATTAAAATAAACACAATACAATTTAGCAATATGTACTGAATGCAATTGGAATTTTTTAAATTTACACATTTCAACCTAAATAAGACCTGTTGAGAAGAAATTAATGTAAAACAAATGCAAGTAACAAATCTTAAAGCTTACAGAAAATGAAGAAGAACACGACTGAAACAGGCCAAATCAACACTCAACATAATGATAACAATATTTGTATTATTCCCTCTTTATAAAATGACCATCAAGAAAATAACATTAAAGTGTTAACTCGGCTTTGGCTCAATTGATTCATATACTAGCACCTAAAGACACATGACACATTTTAACCTTCAGTCATCATTCTTTATAAAATCAAACTTGTCATTTTTAATAAGCTTAGCTAGTTTGGCCTTTGCATCTCTTGATGAAATGGATGGATTTAAGTATTTGTCCATTGTGGTATTTAGATCAGCAGCATGTTTATTGTTTCTGGATTACATTACAGAAATGTCACTTTTAAATTAATTGACCCTAATGTAAGTGAGTTATTGACTCATAATGTTTGTGTTTTTGGACTCGTGGTTCCTACAGAAAGTTTTACACTTTTTAACAATATGCCATAACGTATATTTTGCTAAAATATATAATACAATTGCAGACCCCCAACCTCTGGCTGACTTCTGGGCTACCTGACCCCAGTTAGAGAACCCCTGCTTTGGACAACTGTTTGACAAATGTAATGTTGTTCATTGTCCAGCAGGTGAAACTGGAGCTTGCACTTTCTCAGGCGCAATGATAAATCGGACTGTAAACCTTTTACACAACAGCAACAGGTGTTTATTTAAAAAAATGATTTTATTTTAGAAGAAGCTTTGAAATGATATGCATTATAGCTTTCCACACAGTAGGAGCAAAATAAAAGCATCAATACCAACACACAGCCATTCTTTAACCATCCATGTTTGATCAGTTCTCTTTTTTACATAGTACAGATGAATGGATGACAAGAGAGAAGCCTGACCAAAAACCAAAAGAGAATATATTTTAGTTTTTTGCCATTTGAGTCATGAGGGAACGGTTCCTCCTGTCTTACATTATCCTTTGAAAAAAACAGGAAGCTGGAGCCTATCCCAGCTGACTTCATATGGAAGGCTTACATCGACACATAGATACAAATTGGAGAATGAATGCACGCTGTCTGCCACTAAAACCAGGCGAGTCGACCACTCGACCATCAGTGACTCACAAAGATGTCAATCAACAATGTTGTTACACTCTGGTAGTACTGCTTGCAAAGTGACAACAAAAAAACAGAGACTGATGGCAAAGTGAAGATAAAAACGTATTTAATGACAAAAAACAAGGAATGCCGAATGGAGTTGCAAAAAAGAGACAGTTAGAAAAGTAAAATGCACAAATGCCAATGATGCAAAACTGTCCTTGCTTTGCGCTGGGTAGAAAATAATACAAAATACAGTAAACATAATTTCCAAACTGTCTTGTGGGATCATGAAAGGAACACACCACCCCAAAAAACAAAAGGAGGTGGACCTGGCAGAGGGTCACTAAAACAGCAGCCCAACCACAAAGAACCAGAGGGACGGCCACCAGTCCAAGCCATGAGTCCCCGCAGCCAGCAAAGAAGAGTCAGATGGCGTCGGCGAGTGGAGCAACGCTGCGACTGGCGGGGAGACGGACATCCAAGGGTTGGCCACTACGACGATACACAAGGAGGGAGTTGAGCGCAGGATATGCGCCTCTGCTTTTCCGGCCAATAAATGAGCGGTAAATATTGGTTTCCACAAAGCTTGGTGACTGTGCCTGTAAGTAGAAATGCATTTATTGTTTTACCACACCCCTGGCCACGCCCACAACACCACAAATAGATTGCCAATCTCTGGGAAACACTGCATACTAAAATCTGATGAACTGTATGCGTCTTCATTAACACAACTTTTAAATATTTTTATTCAATTAACTGCAGAGTTTCAAGTGACTTTTCGTATGTGTGTATCAAAGTTCTTACCGGTGGAGTGGGAGCATGCAGGTGATGGACAGGCCACTCAGAGACTGTTCACTGACAGTTCATGTACTGTGGAGAAGAAAGAGGAATAGGACATATTTTCAAAAAATTTAATTTTCTTTTTCAATTGAATGTTTTGTTTTCCCACCCTTACCTGCTTGTAGAGATGGTGGTGAATGATTGTAATAGTTGTCCAGGACGTCCATCTGCATCTCTGGTTGGAGGAGCGGCATCAGGAGCTCGTACCACTTCACCTCCTCTCCAGTAGCCTCTCTGCCGTCAGCTCCATGCTGGTGTTGCAAAAAGGTTTAACCATCTTCTCGAGATGTCTTCTTACAATTCCATACAACAAAATCACCTGGCATTTGAAATGTTTTGATAACTGTTAGTTACGTCGATTGAAAAAGAAAATAAGAAAATTTAAGGAAAAGCAGATGTTAAAATGATATACATACAATGTTAGAATGTTAACACAAAGGGCAGAACTGTACATTGGGATGAATTATTTATGTGTCTACCTAAAGTTATGTAACTCGAAATTTCTTAAAACGTCTTTCTTTAATTGTTGATGATATAAGTAGGGTTGTTGAAAATGTATTTGTTGACACAACAACAACAAATAGCTACAAAAACATTTAAAGTGTTGATATCTGAATGGGGCGTAGGGGAGATCCCAGCTGTTATAAAGCTCTTAATACATGCAATATATTTAGCTTCATTAATGCATGAAGTTTTTCTTTCCATAAACTGGAAAAAAGATGTATGAATTTATCTATGGAAGAAAGGACATTTTGATAGTAGCTTTTGTCAAACAGCAGCACATTTTCAGATCTGCCAATCTTGAAGACATTTCATGAGTACTCCCACCCCTTCTTTTCTTGTTAGATAATGACGTTGACGTTTTTTTTCTAATTTTTTTAAGTAAAATTGTATATCTACAATATGCTGTGGGCCAATAAAAATTAAGCCACAGTCAGCAGATGGCCTCAAGGCCGCATTTTGAACACCCCTGCTTTATCTTCAACAGCGTTGAGCGTGTGAAGTTACGTGTGGGATCAACCTAAACCCTGGTTGACTATTTAGCTCGTCAGCTTCCTTTGACCTGAGCGAACAATGAAAATTAAAGAGACAAGGGGATTGAACTCCAAACTAAAACCGGCCAAATGCAACAAAATGCGTACCTAGAGAGCAGCGTACAAGCGAATTCCTGTTGGAAGGTCTGCCTTTTCTTTTATTGTGTCCCACAGTGGCAACCACATGGACATTTTTCTCCTATCGAGACCTTTTTCATCTGCTTCCTCTTCTTTTTGCCCTGTAACACACAGAGACACACATATATATGAGGAAAACTTAACATGAACTGATAGAAGCATCTTCATTCTTGAACATGACCATGGTGGACTTACATAGTTGTCTGTGCAGGACCAGTTTGGGTACATCTCTTGGTGGATATGTTTCTCAACGTCGGCTAGCTGGTAATACTTTGCTTGATCCGATGCTGAGAGTGACTTCCACTGTGGACACATGAGCACACATTTTTGTCACTCAACAACACTGTCAGCCTTTTTCACCTTGATGTACAGTATATACGTACATACAAACATGCTGTAAAAGTGATCATACTGTCACAACTTCCCATTGAATTAATCAAAAACAAGAACATAAGCTTTGGGGGTGCTGGAAAAAATTATAATTACATTTTAAGAGTTGATTCTTAAAATGTTGTTTTTTAGGCCATCTCCTATCTTACTCTCAGCATTTAAAATTCATACGTCAGCAGCCAAGAGGTGCTTTTGTAACCTGGAACTGTTTTATTGTAATGTATATACCAAACATTACATTGCGAGAATCAATTTCAATCCAAAATCGATTCTGAAAAGAATCGTCACCTCAGGAATCAGAATCAGGTTGTTGTAAGAGTCACATCCCTAATGAGCATGTTCTTAGGGGCGAGCAACAGGTGGCAACTTCAATAGATGTACCGTATTTTTCGAAGTATAAGTCGCACCGGAGTATAAGTCGCACCTGCTGAAAATGCATTATAAAAAAGGAAAAAAACATATATAAGTCACACTGGAGCCCGGCCAAACTATGAAAAAAACTGCGACTTATAGTCCGAAAAATACGGTAACTTTGCCAGATCACTAACTCTTGTCTACTTTATGACAGACAAGCCAGTACAATCAGTCCCGCCTCCAACTGCACTGTTTTATTAATGAACCAATGAACCAAGGACACACTAATACAAACTGCTAATGTGAGAAAAATAAACTTTACAATCCAATCATAAGACAAAAGTAACAATTTTCTATTGACCAATCAAAAGTTTACATTTTGTACATGCACGCATGCACACACACACACACACACACACATATATATTTACATACAGTGTGAACACTAACCTTGTGACCCACGACTTTATTGGCCTCAGCGTTATTTCTGATGTTTAGTTGAGCCTTGACCTTTGACATCTGCTCCTTCCTAAAGATCATAAATGCGTTTAGTGGCTTTTTAATGTAGGCCTTCTCTCCATCCCGCTGGGTGTATTGTTTCCTTTTTCTACAAAAACAAACAAAAAATGGTGAAGGATAAATCCTTCAATGATTGAGACAAAAATCCTCCAAACATCCACTTAAATTGTAAACAGCCACTAAAAGTAAAATAAAAACAGCTTATGGTTCACATATGTGCTTTTGAGATTGTTCCTAATACTTACTGGGATGTGGAGACCAGTGTAGAGGCAGGAAGGTCTATATAAGTTGTCCTGGAACACTCTGGCAGCATCACTGAGGGTCCTTCAAGGCTCTGCTAAGGACACAAAAAACATTTCTGTCAGAACAATGTTTTCCCTCCCTGATCTGGAAATACTATTGAGAACAGGATCTAGTTATCTAAACAGATCAATAAAATGAGCTGAGATTTGCAACAACTTTAAACAATTACCAAGTTAAGTCTACCAAATCAATTTGTAGCTTTTAAACAAGACTGCTGATTTGCGGTTCTCAAAAAAGAAGAAACAATTGCAAATGATTTATTAGGAATTGCATTGTCTGTCCCTGCTTTGCGCTGGGTAGAAAATAATACAAAATACATAATTTCCAAAATGTCTTGTGGGATCATGAAAGGAACACACCACCCCAAAAAACAAAGGGAGGTGGACCTGGCAGAGGGTCACTAAAACAGCGGCCCAAACACAAAGAACCAGAGGGACGGCCACCAGTCCAAGCCATGAGTCCCCGCAGCCAGCAAAGAAGATTCAGATGGCGTCGGCGAGTGGAGCAACGCTGCGACTGGCGGGGAGACGGACGTCCAAGGGTTGGCCACTACGACGATACACGAGGAGGGAGTTGAGCGCAGGATATGCGCCTCTGCTTTTCCGGCCAATAAGTGAGCGGTAAATATTGGTTTCCACAGAGCTTGGTGACTGTGCCTGAAAGTAGAAATGCTTTTATTGTTTTACCACACCCCTGGCCACGCCCACAACACCACAAATAGATTGCCAATCTCTGGGAAACACTGCATACTAAAATCTGATAAACTGTATGCATCTTCATTAACACGACTTTTAATTGTTTTTATTCATTTACTGCAGAGTTTCAAGTGACTTTTTGTATGTGTGTATCAAAGTTCTTACTGGTGGAGTGGGAGCATGCAGATGATGGACAGGCCACTCAGAGACTGTTCACTGACGGTTCATGTACTGTGGAGAAGAAAGAGGAATAGGACATATTTTCAGAAAATTTAGTTTTCTTTTTCAATTGAATGTTTTGTTTTCCCATCCTTACCTGCTTGTAGAGATGGTGGTGAATGATTTTGATAGTTGTCCAGGACGTCCATCTGCATCTCTGGTTGGAGGAGCGGCATCAGGAGCTCGTACCACTTCACCTCCTCTCCAGTAGCCTCTCTGCCGTCAGCTCCATGCTGGTGTTGCAAAAAGGTTTAACCATCTTCTCATGAGATGTCTTCTTACAATTCCATACAACAAAATGACCTGGCATTTGAAATGTTTTGATAACTGTTAAGTCAATTGAAAAATAAAATATTAAAAAATTGAAGGGAGAGCAGATATTAAAATGATATACATACAATGTTAGAATGTTAACACAAAGGGCAGAACTGTACATTGGGATGAATTTTTTATGTGTCTACCTAAAGTTATGTAACTCGAAATTTCTTAAAACGTCTTTCTTTAATTATTGATGATATAAGTAGGGTTGTTGAAAATGTATTTTTTGGACACAACAACAACAAATAGCTACACAAAACATTTAAAGTGTTGATATCTGAATGGGGCGTAGGGGAGATCCCAGTTGTTATTAAGCTCTTAATACATGCAATATATTTAGCTTCATTAATGCATGAAGTTTTTCTTTCCATAAACTGGAAAAAAGATGTATGAATTTATCTATGGAAGAAAGGACATTTTGATAGTAGCTTTTGTCAAACAGCAGCACATTTTCAGATCTGCCAATCTTGAAGACATTTCATGAGTACTCCCACCCCTTCTTTTCTTGTTAAATAATGACTTTGACGTTTTTTTTCTAACTTTTTAAGTAAAATTGTATATCTACAATATGCTGTGGGCCAATAAAAATTAAGCCACAGTCAGCAGATGGCCTCAAGGCCGCATTTTGAACACCCCTGCTTTTATCTTCATCAGCGTTGAGCGTGTGAAGTTATGTGTGAGATCAACTTAAAACCTGGTTGACTATTTAGTTCGTCAGCTTCCTTCGACGAGGAGGACAAGGAGACTGAACTCCAAACTAAAACCGGCCAAATTCAACGAGGCTTACAAGCGTATTCCTGTTGGCAGGTCTGCTTTTTCTTTTATTGTGTCCCACAGTGGCAACCACATGGACATTCTTCTCCTGTCGAGACCTTTGTCATCTGCTTCCTCTTCCTTTTGCTCTGTAACACACAGACACACATATATATGAAGAAAACTTCACATGAACTGATAGAAGCATCTTCAGTGTTGAACATGACCATGTCTCAATGGAGATGTTTGGATGTTTTTCTAAGGGCTATGTGGGCGGAATTGTAAACTGACTTTTGATCACATCCATCGTCATGTCTTTCATAATGATTGTGAACGATAGGCAAAAAAAAAGAAAAAAAGTACAGTTCCCCTTTAAAGCTGGGTTACTTAAATCTTGTGTGACCAGGCTGATTGTACCCCCAGTCTCCTCCTATCTGGAAGTGCACAAAATCGCGCATGACAGCTGTACGTGCAGACGCATAGGTTGTTGACAGTTTGAAGTTGCATCGAAATATAACTAAAATCTGTGCTGAGAACTGCAGCGTCCTAGAAACAACTTTTTAATTAACACTACAATTAAATATTTTATTCAATAAACTGCAGAGTTTCAAGTGACTTTTTGTATGTGTGTCAAAGTTCTTACCGGTGTGTGGGAGCATGCAGGTGATGGGCAGGCCACTCAGAGACTGTTCACTGATGAATCATGGAAGGTGGAGAAGAGGAAGAAATAAGATATTTTTTTTGGAAAATGCTTTTTTTTTTTCAATTGATTTTTTTTCTTGTCCAGCCTTACCTGCTTGTTAACATGCTCGCTTCCTGTCATTTGGCTGGGCAGCGACTGGTCGTCGAGGTTGATAATTGCAGGGTGTGCTGAAAAGGTTAGCTGGTATTTAAAATGTATTTGTGGACACAACAACAACAAATAGCTATCGGTATAAAAAAAAACGTTTTCATCACTCACAGTTGAGCCTGAGGATGTGGACTGGCTCTGGGCTGATTCTGTGCCTCCAAAGTATTTTAACAATGCTCCTGGGGAAGTTTCACATAACTTATGAGTTGATGTAAAAAATAATGTTTATTTTACTCACATAAATTACCGTGCTCTGCTGCAAACAATTTGTGCAAACAACATATCTCACTAGTAACCTGATGCTAAAAACATATTGCTAGCACCGCGCGAGCTAGCTAACGTCACCTAGCTAAAGCTAATTACAGCTACAAATCTCTTTGATAAACTTTTTATTACCAAGTCATGCAAACATACCTTTATCATGGCATTTTTTCTCCTCTTCCACTTTCTTCTTCTTCCTTTTTTCTGCACCTGAAGGATATGTCCTTTTTTGTGACATTGTTTTGCCTCTATCTGCGCTTTTGATGCCCAGTGCGCACTGGCATTGCATGGCAGGCGGCAAACGTCACAGGTGCAGCAGAGGCAGCTTTACATTTAAACAGAGGCAGGAAGAATCACTAGGCCTAGATCAGCAGCAGCACTCTGTTGACCTAAAATTGTGTTTTTGTACAATAATATATCTTTGATCATTTAGAAATCATCAGTCAGACTCGTACATGCAAAAAATTAAAAAAAATAATTTTTTTGTTAATTGCTTTTGGGGGCCCCCTGGTGGCCGCGGGGCCCTAAGCAAGCGCTTAGTACGCTTATGCCTTGGGCCGGCTCTATATAAACTTTACAAGCCAGGCTAGCTTAGCTTTCACGCTAGCATTAGCTGCTCATGTTAGCAAAAGAAAACATACATTCATCAAACTAAAATGGCATTTGACTCCACAAATACGTACCGCTGAATTTCTTGGGTTCATCGTTGGCCTTTCAAGAGGTCAGTAACTCGATATTGAAAGTAGTTATGTCCACAATAATGAGCAACTAAAAGTGACCAAACAGAAATAATCACCACTGTCCAAAATGGCGTCTTTTAGACAAACTTTGGATTCCTAAATGTCTGTTTAGTTCAACAGCCGCCAAATGTTACCCTACAGACTAAAACTAACTATAAACTCCAAAGAGATAAGAGTACAAAAATAACAAGTATTCCACTTAGTAGAAAATATCAAGTGATTTAGTAGTGTTGACCAGCAGGTGCTCTCAAGGTTTTTGGGATTTCTGCCTCCTAAATGAGATTATTTTCAAAAAGACTCTCCTTATTATCCTCATGCCAATTAAATTAAACAAAATACAATTTAGCAATATGTACTGAATGCAATTGGAATTATTTATATTTTACACATTTCAACCTAAATACTTAAGACCTGTTTAGAAGAAATGAACGTAAAACAAATGCAAGTAACAAATCTTAAAGCTTACAGAAAATGAAGAAGAACACGACTGAAACAGGCCAAATCAACACTCAACATAATGATAACAATATTTGTATTATTCCCTCTTAATAAAATGACCGACAGGAAAATGAACACAAAAGTGTTAACTCTGCTTTGGCTCAAAGGGTTCATTTACAAGCACCTGAAGACACATGACACATTTTGGCCTTCCCTCATTATTCTTCTTTAAATCAAACTTGTCAATTTTAATACGTTTGGGCTTTGCATCTCTTGATGAAGTGGATGAACTTAAATATTTGTCCATGATGTTATTTAGATCAGCAGTGTGCTTATTGTGTCTGGATTAAAGATAATGATTTTCTACTGCATCACAGAAATGTCACTTTTAAATTAATTGACTCTAATGTAAGTGAGTTATTGATTCATAATGTTTGTTTTATTAGACTAGTGGTTCCTACAGAAAGTTATACACTTTGCCATAACTTTATTTTTTGCAAATAAAAAAAATAAAAAAATTGCAGACCCCCAACCTGTGGCTCTCTCTGGGCATTCAAACGATCGCAACTGGACTGTTTGGTTTGTCTTAGAAGACGTTTGACCTGGATGAATGAGAACATTCAAAGACAACCTGTGGCTCACTCCTGGTCTCCCTGACCTCATTTCGAGAACACCTGATGTAGACAAATGTTTGACAGATGTTATGTTGTTCTTTGTCCACCAGGTGGTGGTCTAGCTTGCACTTTCTCAGGTACAAACATAGGTGGGACTGATAACCTTTAAAGAAGTGGTCCCCAACCTTTTTGTAACTGTGGTCAACGCTTGAAATTTTTTTTTTTTTTTGTCATTAAAAAATACAATCATGCGTGCTTACGGACTGTATCCCTGCAGACTGTATTAATCTATATTGATATATAATGTAGGAACCAGAAAAAATAATAACAGAAAGAAACAACCCTTTTGTGTGAATGAGTGTAAATGGGGGAGGGAGGTTTTTTGGGTTGGTGCACTAATTGTAAGTGTATCTTGTGTTTTTTATATTGATTTAATAAAAAACTAAAAAATAATAAAAATAATAACTTCTTGTGCGGCCCGGTTGTTGGGGACCACTGCTTTAAACAACAGCAACAGGCGTTTATAAAAAGAAAGTCTTTGATTTGAAAAAAGGCTTTAAAATGATAAACATTATATCGTTCCACACAGCAGGTGCAAAATAAAAGCATCAATACCAACATACAGCCGTTCTTTAACCACCAATTCTCTTTTTTACATAGCGGTAGTACAGTAGAATGGATGACAACAAAGAAGCCGGACTAAAAAACAAAAAGTGAAGTGAATTATATTTATATAGCTCTTTTCTCAAGTGACTCAAATCACTTTACGTTGTGAAACCCAATATCTAAGTTACATTTATAAACCAGTGTGGGTGGCACTGGGAGCAGGCGGGTAAAGTGTCTTGCCCAAGGACACAACGGCAGCGACGAAGATGGCGGAAGCGGGGATCGAACCTGCAACACTGAAGTTGCTGGCACGGCCACTCTACCAACCGAGCTATATCGTCCCAAAAAAGAGCTTACAACAAGGGTGGTTACCTTTCTCTGCCTTGCAAAGAAAAATATGCAATTCATACACTGACTTTGTCTAAAACTCGATTTAAAAAAAATCAAATAATAATAATAAAAAATGTGATTTAATTTTTTGAGACAAATTAACAGTTTTAATCACATGAGGTGCTGGCTGACGAACATAATATCTGCATTAAAGATACAATTAAGTGTAAACTGTATTACGCTAAATAAACAGTATTAGGCTTGATAGTATAACATGCATTACATGTTTTCTCAACCACAGCTGCCAGGATTTTACTGTAAATTCTCTAGGGTTTTTTGGAAACAGGTTACAATACATCAGTTTTTTTCATAGTAATTTACCTTGAGCAAAAACTGTTATTAGCTGTAAAATTAACGGATTCAACATCAGCATCAACATAGTCTAAGTCTAATTAACCAACTATTAGTGATATTGTTATCATAAGCGCTAACGCAGACAAACAATTTATAGCGGCGACGTGATCACAAGCTTGTGTGGCTATGTTGACATCATCGAGTGGTCTGCTGCTTCCTTGCTTCCCCTAAGTTTATTCTAGATCATAAATCATGCATCTCACCTGGACATGAGACGTCTGAGTAGGTTTTACCACAAGTTGGTACACTTTGACAGCCATTTTGGACCCGAAACTTGTGAGGCCGGCACAAAAAGACACGTGTTGCGCCCGCCCTACACCCCATTTCTTTGTGAGGATTATGAGACATTTTTCATCTAAATGGGAATATATGAACATCCTAGCAGTAGACATCCTAATGACAGCATACCTTGCACACTAAGTGATGTTTTATTATGTGTTGGCTCTCATAAAGTTTGCAGTGAGTAATTATCAGTGATGAAGAAAAAAAAGCAAACGATGTGATGCGTTTTTGAAATTATCGCGCAGCATATGCTTAAAATGATCCAAATACGTAAATATTAAATGTTATTATGAATGTGCCCGTTACTACATTACTTATATACTTACATCATGTATATAAAACCTCAATGGAGATGTTTGTCTAAAGGCTTTGTAGGTGGAATTGTAAACTGACTTTAGATCACATTTATTTAATATTTAGAATGCGAAAAAAAACATTTGTCGTCATGTCTTTCATAATGATTGTGAACGATAGGCAAAAAAAAGAAAAACAAAGTACAGTTCCCCTTCAAAACTGGGTTACTTAAATCTTGTGTGACCAGGCTGACCACGCATAGGTTGTTGACAATTTGAAGTTGCATCTAAATATAACTAAAATCTGTGAGAACTGGCGTCCTCGAAACAACTTTTTAATTAACACTACAATTAAATATTTTATTCAATAAACTGCAGAGTTTCAAGTGACTTTTTGTATGTGTGTCAAAGTTCTTGGGAGCATGCAGGTTATGGGCAGGCTACTCAGAGACTGTTCACTGATGGGTCATGGAAGGTGGAGAATCAAATCAAATCAAATCAACTTTATTTATAAAGCACATTTAAAATTTACCACAAGGGTAGCCAAACTGCTGTACAATAGGCAGGTTAAAAGATAACACAAGAAAAACGAGCAAACACAGCACAACACAAACAGAGCACGATAAAAAAAACAAATAAAACATAGAAACAGGTTCACAGCAGGTGCATTATGGGACGCCATAGCAGGATGGAGATCAGAGTGTTGAAGGCCATGGAATAAAAGTGTGTTTTTAAGAGCGATTTAAAAACAGGAAGAGAGGAGGCCTGTCCAACACTCAAAGGTAAGTCGTTCCAGAGCTTGGGAGCAGCAGCGCTGAAAGCTGTGTCACCTCTAAGCTTCAGCCTTGTGTCAGGGACCGTCAACAGCAGCTGATCGAGAAGAGGAGGAATAAGATACATTTTTTGGAAAATGCATTTTTTTTTCAATTGATTGTTTTTCTTGTCCAGCCTTACCTGCTTGTTAACATGCTCGCTTCCTGTCATTTGGCTGGGCAGCGACTAGTCGTCGACGTTGATGATTGCAGGGTGTGCTGAAAAGGTTAGCTGGTATTTAAAATGTATTTGTTGACACAACAACAACAAATAGCTACCGGTATAAAACAAATGTCTTAAGTGTGTATATCTGAATGGGGCCAAGGGGAGATCCCAGCTTTTATTAAGGTCTTTATTAATGTATAAAGCTAAATGTAATATATGCATTAGGTTGTATTGTCTATGATGTCTTACCCAAGAAGATCCAACAAATCTGAGGACTATCTGGAATCCATGATTAAGAACCACACTTGTGTTTTCCTTTCCAGAATTTGTATGAATTTACCTATGGAAGAAAGGACATTTTGCTTAGTAGGTTTTGTCTAACAGCAGCACAATTTCAGATCTGCCAATCTTAAAGACATTTTATGAGGACGGCGTGGCGCAGTGGAAGACTGGCCGTGCGCGACCCCAGGGTCCCTGGTTCAATCCCCACCTAGTACCAACCTCGTCATGTCCGTTGTGTCCTGAGCAAGACACTTCACCCTTGCTCCTGATGGGTGCTGGTTAGCGCCTTGCATGGCAGCTCCCTCCATCAGTGTGTGAATGGGTAAATGTGGAAGTAGTGTCAAAGCGCTTTGAGTACATTGAAGGTAGAAAAGCGCTATACAAGTACAACCCATTTATTTATCATTATGAGTACTCCAACCCCCTCTTTTGTTGTTATATAATGACTTTGACTTTGTTTTTCCTCATTTTTGGAGTATATCTACAATCGGCTGTGGGTCAACAAAGAATGAGCCACAGTCAGCAAATGGCCTTTAAGCCACATTTCCAACACTCCTGTTTTTATCTTCATCAGCGTTGAGCGTGTGAAGTTACGTGTGAGATCAACCTAAACCCTGCTTGACTATTTAGCTCGTCAGCTTCCTTTGACCTGAGCGAACAATGAAAATTAAAGAGACAAGGGGACTGAACTCCAAACAAAAACCGGCCAAATGCAACAAAATGCGTACCTAGAGAGCAGCGTACAAGCGAATTCCTGTTGGAAGGTCTGCCTTTTCTTTTATTGTGTCCCACAGTGGCAACCACATGGACATTCTTCTACTATCGAGACCTTTTTCATCTGCTTCCTCTTTTTTTTGCCCTTTAACACAGAGACACATATATATGAGGAAAACTTAACATGAACTGATAGAAGCATCTTCATTCTTGAAAATGACCATGGTGGACATACATAGTTGTCTGTGCAGGACCAGTTTGGGTACATCTCTTGGTGGATATGTTTCTCAACGTCGGCTAGCTGGTAATATTTTGCTTGATCCGACGCTGAGAGTGACTTCCACTGTGGACACATAAGCACACATTTTTGTCACTCAACAACACTGTCAGCCTTTTTCACCTTGATGTACAGTATATACGTACATACAAAGATGCTGTAAAAGTGATCATACTGTCACAACTTCCCATTGAATTAATCAAAAACAAGAACAACATGAGCTTTGGGGGTGCTGGAAAAAATGATAATTACATTGATTCTTAAAATGTTGTTTTTTAGCCCATCTCCTGTCTTACTCGCAGCATTTAAAATTCATACGTCAGCAGCCAAGAGGTGCTTTTGTAACCTGTAACTGTTTTATTGTATTTATTTTATTTTGTAAGAGTCACATCCCTAATGAGCATGTTCTTAGGGGTGAGCAACAGGTGCTAACTTCAATAGATGTAACTTTGCCAGATCACTAACTCTTGTCTACTTTATGACAGACAAGCCAGTACAATCAGTCCCGCCTCCAACTGCACTGTTTTATTAATGAACCAATGAACCAAGGACACACTAATACAAAATGCTAATGTGAGAAAAATAAACTTTACAATCCAATCGTAAGACAAAAGTAACAATTTTTTATTGACCAATCAATGGGTAAAATTTTGTACACGCACGCATGCAAGCACGTACACACACACACACACACACACACACACACACACACACACACACACACACACACACACATTTTTATTTACATACAGTGTGAACACTAACCTTGTGACCCACGACTTTATTGGCCTCAGCGTTGTTTCTGATGTTTAGCTCAGCCTTGACCTTTGTCATCTGCTCCTTCCTAAAGATCATAAATGCGTTTGGTGGCTTTTTAATGTAGGCCTTCTCTCCATCCCGCTGGGTGTATTGTTTCCTTTTTCTACAAAAACAAACAAAAAATGGTGAAGGATAAATCCTTCAATGATTGAGACAAAAATCCTTCAAACATCCACTTAAATTGTAAACAGCAACTAAAAGTAAAATAAAAACAGCTTATGGTTCACATATGTACTTTTGAGATTGTTCCTAATACTTACTGGGATGTGGAGACCAGTGTAGAGGCAGCAAGGTCTATATAAGTTGTCCTGGAACACTCTGGCAGCATCACTGAGGGTCCATCAAGGCTCTGCTAAGGACACAAAAAACATTTCTGTCAGAACAATGTTTTCCCTCCCTGATCTGGAAATACTATTGAGAACAGGATAACATATATCTGTACAAACCCACTGTATGAGTTACTTCATAAAATGATCTGGTTATCTAAACAGATCAATAAAATCATCATCATCATCATCATCATTTCTATTTATTCCTTTCATGAAAATGCATATGAGCTGAGGTTTGCAACAACTTTAAACAATTACCAAGTTAAGTCTATCAAATCAATTTGTAGCTTTTAAACAAGACTGCTGGTTTGTGGTTCTCTAAAAAGAAGAAACAATTGCAAAAGATTTATTAGGAATTGCATTGTTATACTTTTTATACTGATACTAACACTAATACTGAAATACTTCCCTTTCAGGTATTTCAGAATGTGTGTCAAAGTTCTTACCGGTGGAGTGGGAGCATGTAGGAGATGGAGAGGCAACTCAGAAACTGTGTCCTGATAGTTCAAGTACTGTGGAGAAGAAAGAGGAATATGATATAATAAAAAAAAAAAATTGTTTTCTTTTTTAATTGAGTAGTCCGGCCTTACCTGCTTGTTAAAATGCTCATTTCCTGTCATTTGGCTGGACAGCGACTGGTCGTTGAGGTCTGCTGAATAGGTTAGCTGGTCGCCCAGGTAGCCTATACCATTTTCTGTTAACAGAGTTAACATTGGCAGCTCTTCTGGGTCGACGAGTGGGGGTGGTGGTGAAAGATTTAGATGGTTGTCCAGGACGTCCATCTCCACCATGGGTTCCAGAAGCGGCATCAGGAGCTCGTACCATTTCACCTCCTCTCCAGTAGCCTCTCTTAGCGTCAGCTCCATGCTGGTGCAAAGATGGAGAATGCTGTAAAACACCCAGAAAAAGAAGTATAAACCTCCACATTTGAATAAAAGGTCCAAGCATCTACTCCTAAGATGTCCTCTTACAATTTTATATCACCTATTATATCACTATTAGTTAACTTAATTAAACCACCTGTATCCCATTGACTACAGTAACTTATTTTTTAAACTTCAAACAGCCAAAATAATTATAATACTCACATAGAGGAATATCCAAATGTCTGCAAATCAAACTAACTTTGCTCAACTCTACGTTTTGCTTTAGATGCTCCAACCAACAAGTAGAGACTCAACTCTGCCAAAACAATGTATGGTGAGTGGGATTTATACTGTCCAGGTCACGTGACACCAAATATGTCTTTGTAACGGTCAAGTTTCTATGGTAACGGATGTGCGTCATCAACGATCATTAATAGTAATTGTAAATGTACTTCTATTATTATTTGAAATTTTTGTTTGAAAAAACAACGATATACGCCTCAATTCGTCAGTACATTTTAAAAGTAGTAAAAAGTACACGTTTAGGTATTAAGTTCAACCATAAACTTTACAAGCCAGGCTAGCTTAGCTTTCACGCTAGCATTAGCTGCTCATGTTAGCAAAAGAAAACATACATTCATCAAACTAAAATGGCATTTGACTCCACAAATACGTACCGCTGAATTTCTTGGGTTCATCGTTGGCCTTTCAAGAGGTCAGTAACTCGATATTGAAAGTAGTTATATCCACAATAATGAGCAACAAAAAGTGACCAAACTGAAATAATAACCACTGTCCAAAATGGCGTCTTTTAGACAAACTTTGGATTCCTAAATTTCTGTTTAGTTCAACAGCCTCCAAATGTTACCCTACAGACTAAAACTAACTGTAAACTCCAAAGAGATAAGAGAACAAAAATAACAAGTATTCAACTTAGTAGAAAATATAAAGTGATTTAGTAGTCTTGACCAGCAGGTGCTCTCAAGCTTTTGGGGATTTCTGCCTTCTAAATGAGATTATTTTCAAAAAGACTCTCATTATTATCCTCATGCCAATTAAATTAAACAAAATACAATTTAGCAATATGTACTGAATGCAATTGGAATTATTTATATTTTACACATTTCAACCTAAATACTTAAGACCTGTTTAGAAGAAATACAAGTAACAAATCTTAAAGCTTACAGAAAATGAAGAAGAACACGACTGAAACAGACCAAATCAACTCTCAACATAATGATAACAATATTTGTATTATTCCCTCTTAATAAAATGACCGACAGGAAAATGAACACAAAAGTGTTAACTCTGCTTTGGCTCAAAGGGTTCATTTACAAGCACCTGAAGACACATGACACATTTTGGCCTTCCCTCATTATTCTTCTTTAAATCAAACTTGTCAATTTTAATACGTTTGGGCTTTGCATCTCTTGATGAAGTGGATGAACTTAAATATTTGTCCATGATGTTATTTAGATCAGCAGTGTGCTTATTGTGTCTGGATTAAAGATAATGATTTTCTACTGCATCACAGAAATGTCACTTTTAAATTAATTGATTCTAATGTAAGTGAGTTATTGATTTATAATGTTTGTTTTATTAGACTAGTGGTTCCTACAGAAAGTTACACACTTTGCCATAACTTTATTTTTTGCAAATAAAAAAAATAAAAATTGCAGACCCCCAACCTGTGGCTCTCTCTGGGCATTCAAACGATCGCAACTGGACTGTTTGGTTTGTCTTAGAAGACGTTTGACCTGGATGAATGAGAACATTCAAAGACAACCTGTGGCTCACTCCTGGTCTCCCTGACCTCATTTCGAGAACACCTGATGTAGACAAATGTTTGACAGATGTCATGTTGTTCTTTGTCCACCAGGTGGTGTTCTAGTTTGCACTTTCTCAGGTACAAAAATAGGTGGGACTGATAACCTTTAAAGAAGTGGTACCCAACCTTTTTGTAACTGCGGTCAATGCTTGAAATTTAAAAAAAAAATGTTGTCATTAAAAAATACAATCATGCGAGGTTACGGACTGTATCCCTGCAGACTGTACTGATCTATATTGATATATAATGTAGGAACCAGAAAAATTAATAACAGAAAGAAACAACCCTTTTGTGCGAATGAGGAGGGAGGTTTTTTGGGTTGGTGCACTAATTGTAAGTGTATCTTGTGTTTTTTATATTGATTTAATTAAAACAAAAACAAAAAATAATAATAATAATAATAATTTCTTGTGCGGCCCGGTGGTTGGGGACCACTGCTTTAAACAACAGCAACATGCGTTTATAAAAAGGAAGTCTTTGATTTGAACCACCAATTCTCTTTTTTACATAGCGGTAGTACAGTAGAATGGATGACAACAAAGAAGCCGGATTAAAAAACAAAAAGTGAAGTGAATTATATTTATATAGCTCTTTTCTCAAGTGACTCAAAGCAATTTGTGAAACCCAATATCTAAGTTACATTTATAAACCAGTGTGGGTGGCACTGGGAGCAGGCGGGTAAAGTGTCTTGCCCAAGGACACAACGGCAGCGACGAAGACGGCGGAAGCGGGGATCAAACCTGCAACCCTGAATTTGCTGGCACGGCCACTCTACCAACCGAGCTATATCGTCCCAAAAAAGAGCTTACAACAAGGGTGGTTACCTTTCTCTGCCTTGCAAAGAAAAATATGCAATTCATACACTGACTTTGTCTAAAACTCGATTTTAAAAAAAATCAAATAATAATAATAAAAGATGTGACTTAATTTTTTGAGACAAATTAACAGTTTTAATCACATGAGGTGCTGGCTGACGAACATAATTTCTGCATGAAAGATACAATTAAGTGTAAACTGTATTGCGCTAAATAAACAGTATTAGGCTTGATAGTATAACATGCATTTTTTTCTCAACCACAGCTGCCAGTATTTTACTGTAAATTCTCTAGGGTTTTTTGGAAACAGGTTACAATACATCAGTTTTTTTCATAGTAATTTACCTTGAGCAAAAACTGTTATTAGCTGTAAAATTAACGGATTCAACATCAGCATCAACATAGTCTAAGTCTAATTAACCAACTATTAGTGATATTGTTATCATAAGCTCTAAAGCAGACAAACAATTTATAGCGGCGACGTGATCACAAGCTTGTGTGGCTATGTTGACATCATCGAGTGGTCTGCTGCTTCCTTGCTTCCCCTAAGTTTATTCTAGATTAAAAATCATGCATCTCACCTGGACATGAGACGTCTCAGTAGGTTTTACCACAAGTTGGTACAATTTGACAGCCATTTTGGACCTGAAACTGGCGAGGCCGGCACAAAAAGACACGTGTTACGCCCGCCCTACACCCCATTTTTTCGTGAGGATTATGAGACATTTTTCATCTAAATGGGAATATATGAACATCCTAGCAGTAGGCATCCTAATGACAGCATACCTTGCACACTAAGTGATGTTTTATTATGTTTGTTGGCTCTGATAAGGTTTGCAGTGAGTAATTATCAGTGATGAAGAAAAAAAAGCAAACGATGTGATGTGTTTTTGAAATTATCGCGCCACATATGCTTAAAATGATCCAAATACGTAAATATTAAATGTTATTATGAATGTTTCCGTTACTACATTACTGATATACTTACATCATGTATATACAACCTCAATGGAGATGTTTGTCTAAGGGCTTTGTAGGTGGAATTGTAAACTGACTTTGGATCACATTTATATAATATTTAGAATGCGAAAAAAAACATTTGTCGTCATGTCTTTCATAATGATTGTGAACGATAGGCAAAAAAAAGAAAAACAAAGTACAGTTCCCCTTCAAAACTGGGTTACATAAATCTTGTGTGACCAGGCTGACCCCACATAGGCTGTTGACAGTTTGAAGTTGCATCGAAATATAACTAAAATCTGTGAGAACTGCAGCGTCCTAGAAACAACTTTTTAATTAACACTACAATTAAATATTTTATTCAATAAACTGCAGAGTTTCAAGTGACTTTTTGTATGTGTGTCAAAGTTCTTGGGAGCATGCAGGTGATGGGCAGGCTACTTAGAGACTGTTCATTGATGGGTCATGGAAGGTGGAGAATCAAATCAAATCAAATCAACTTTATTTATAAAGCACATTTAAAATTTACCACAAGGGTAGCCAAACTGCTGTACAATAGGCAGGTTAAAAGATAACACAAGAAAAACGAGCAAACACAGCACAACACAAACAGAGCACGATAAAAAAACTAATAAAACATAGAAACAGGTTCACAGCAGGTGCATTATGGGACGCCATAGCAGGATGGAGATCAGAGTGTTGAAGGCCATGGAATAAAAGTGTGTTTTTAAGAGCGATTTAAAAACAGGAAGAGAGGAGGCCTGTCCAACACTCAAAGGTAAGTCGTTCCAGAGCTTGGGAGCAGCAGCGCCGAAAGCTGTGTCACCTCTAAGCTTCAGCCTTGTGTCAGGGACCGTCAACAGCAGCTGATCGAGAAGAGGAGAAATAAGATTAATTTTTTGGAAAATGCATTTTTTTTTCTATTGATTGTTTTTCTTGTCCAGCCTTACCTGCTTGTTAACATGCTCACTTCCTGTCATTTGGCTGGGCAGCGACTGGTCGTCGAGGTTGATGATTGCAGGGTGTACTGAAAAGGTTAGCTGGTATTTAAAATGTATTTGTGGACACAACAACAACAAATAGCTACTGGTATAAAACAAAAGTTTTAAGTGTGTATATCTGAATAGAGCCAAGGGGAGATCCCAGCTTTTATTAAGCTCTTTATGCATTAATAAAGCTAAATGTAATATATGCATTAGGTTGTATTGTCTAAAATGTCTTACCCAAGAAGATCCAACAAATCTGAGGACTATCTGGAATCCATGATTAAGAACCACACTTGTGTTTTCCTTTCCAGAATTTGTATGAATTTACCTATGGAAGAAAGGACATTTTGCTTAGTAGGTTTTGTCTAACAGCAGCACAATTTCAGATCTGCCAATCTTAAAGACATTTTATGAGTACTCCAACCCCCTCTTTTGTTGTTATATAATGACTTTGACTTTGTTTTTCCTCATTTTTGGAGTATATCTACAATAGGCTGTGGGTCAACAAAGAATGAGCCACAGTCAGCAAATGGCCTTTAAGCCACATTTCCAACACTCCTTTTTTTATCTTCATCAGCGTTGAGCATGTGAAGTTACGTGTGAGATCAACCTAAACCCTGGTTGACTATTTAGCTCGTCAGCTTCTTTTGACCTGAGCGAACAATGAAAATTAAAGAGACAAGGGGACTGAACTCCGAACTAAAACCGGCCAAATGCAACAAAATGCGTACCTAGAGAGCACCGTACAAGCTTATTCCTGTTGGAAGGTCTGCCTTTTCTTTTATTGTGTCCCACAGTGGCAACCACATGGACATTCTTCTCCTGTCGAGACCTTTTTCATCTGCTTCCTCTTTTTTTTGCCCTTTAACACAGAGACACATATATATGAGGAAAACTTCACATGAACTGATAGAAGCATCTTCATTCTTGAACATGACCATGGTGGACTTACATAGTTGTCTGTGCAGGACCAGTTTGGGTACATCTCTTGGTGGATATGTTTCTCAACGTCGGCTAGCTGGTAATACTTTGCTTGATCAGACGCTGAGAGTGACTTCCACTGTGGACACATAAGCACACATTTTTGTCACTCAACAACACTGTCAGCCTTTTTCACCTTGATGTACAGTATATACGTACATACAAACATGCTGTAAAAGTGATCATACTGTCACAGCTTCCCATTGAATTAATCAAAAACAAGACCATAAGCTTTGGGGGTGCTGGAAAAAATTATAATTACATTTTAAGAGTTGATTCTTAAAATGTTGTTTTTTAGGCCAGCTCCTATCTTACTCGCAGCATTTAAAATGTATACGTCAGCAGCCAAGAGGTGCTTTTGTAACCTGTAACCGTTTTATTGTAATGTATATACCAAACATTACATTGCGAGAATCAATTTCAATCCAAAATCGATTCTGAAAAGAATCGTCACCTCAAGAATAAGAATCAGGTTGTTGTAAGAGTCACATCCCTAATGAGCATGTTCTTAGGGGCGAGCAACAGGTGGCAACTTCAATAGATGTACCGTATTTTTCGAAGTATAAGTCGCACCGGAGTATAAGTCGCACCTGCTGAAAATGCATTATAAAAAAGGAAAAAAACATATATAAGTCACACTGGAGCCCGGCCAAACTATGAAAAAAACTGCGACTTATAGTCCGAAAAATACGGTAACTTTGCCAGATCACTAACTCTTGTCTACTTTATGACAGACAAGCCAGTACAATCAGTCCCGCCTCCAACTGCACTGTTTTATTAATGAACCAATGAACCAAGGACACACTAATACAAACTGCTAATGTGAGAAAAATAAACTTTACAATCCAATCATAAGACAAAAGTAACAATTTTCTATTGACCAATCAAAAGTTTACATTTTGTACATGCACGCATGCACACACACACACACACACACACATATATATTTACATACAGTGTGAACACTAACCTTGTGACCCACGACTTTATTGGCCTCAGCGTTATTTCTGATGTTTAGTTGAGCCTTGACCTTTGTCATCTGCTCCTTCCTAAAGATCATAAATGCGTTTGGTGGCTTTTTAATGTAGGCCTTCTCTCCATCCCGCTGGGTGTATTGTTTCGTTTTTCTACAAAAACAAACAAAAAATGGTGAAGGATAAATCCTTCAATGATTGAGACAAAAATCCTCCAAACATCCACTTAAATTATAAACAGCCACTAAAAGTAAAATAAAAACAGCTTATGGTTCACATATGTGCTTTTGAGATTGTTCCTAATACTTACTGGGATGTGGAGACCAGTGTAGAGGCAGGAAGGTCTATATAAGTTGTCCTGGAACACTCTGGCAGCATCACTGAGGGTCCTTCAAGGCTCTGCTAAGGACACAAAAAACATTTCTGTCAGAACAATGTTTTCCCTCCCTGATCTGGAAATACTATTGAGAACAGGATAACATATATCTGTACAAACCCACTGTATGAGTTACTTCATAAAATGATCTGGTTATCTAAACAGATCAATAAAATGAGCTGAGATTTGCAACAACTTTAAACAATTACCAAGTTAAGTCTACCAAATCAATTTGTAGCTTTTAAACAAGACTGCTGATTTGTGGTTCTCAAAAAAGAAGAAACAATTGCAAATGATTTATTAGGAATTGCATTGTTATACTTTTTATACTGATACTAACACTAATACTGAAATACTTCCCTTTCAGGTATTTCAGAATGTGTGTCAAAGTTCTTACCGGTGGAGTGGGAGCATGCAGGTGATGGAGAGGCAACTCAGCAACTGTGTACTGATTGTTCAAGTACTGTGGAGAAGAAAGAGGAATATGATATAATAAAAATAAAAAAAAGTTTTCTCTTTTAATTGAGTAGTCCGGCCTTACCTGCTTGTTAAAATGCTCATTTCCTGTCATTTGGCTGGACAGCGACTGGTCGTTGAGGTCTGCTGAATAGGTTAGCTGGTCGCCCAGGTAGCCTATACCATTTTCTGTTAACAGAGTTAACATTGGCAGCTCTTCTGGGTCGACGAGTGGGGGTGGTGGTGAAAGATTTAGATGGTTGTCCAGGACGTCCATCTCCACCATGGGTTCCAGAAGCGGCATCAGGAGCTCGTACCATTTCACCTCCTCTCCAGTAGCTTCTCTTAGCGTCAGCTCCATGCTGGTGCAAAGATGGAGAATGCTGTAACACACCCAGAAAATTAATATAAACCTCCACATTTAAATAAAAGGTCCAAGCATCTACTCCTAAGATGTCCTCTTACAAATGTATATCACCTATTCTATCACTATTAGTTAACTTAATTAAACCACCTGTATCCCATTGACTACAGTAACTTTTTTTTTTTAACTTCAAACAGCCAAAATAATTATAATACTCACATATGAGAATATCCAAATGTCTGCAAATCAAACTAACTTTGCTCAACTCTACGTTTTGCTTTGGATGCTCCAACCAACAAGTAGCGACTCAACTCTGCCAAAAAAAATGTATGGTGAGTGGGATTTATACTGTCCAGGTCACGTGACACCAAATATGTCTTTGTAACGGTCAAGTTTCTATGGTAACGGATGTGCGTCATCAACGATCATTAATAGTAAATGTAAATGTACTTCTATTATTATTTAAAATTTTTGTTTGAAAAAAACAACGATATAAGCCTCAATTCGTCAGTACATTTTAAAAGTAGTAAAAAGTACACGTTTAGGTATTAAGTTCAATCATAAACTTTACAAGCCAGGCTAGCTTAGCTAGCACGCTAGCATTAGCTGCTCATGTTAGCAAAAGAAAACATACATTCATCAAACTAAAATGGCATTTGACTCCACAAATACGTACCGCTGAACTTCTTGGGTTCATCGTTGGCCTTTCAAGAGGTCAGTAACTCGATATTGAAAGTAGTTATGTCCACAATAATGAGCAACTAAAAGTGACCAAACTGAAATAATCACCACTGTCCAAAATGGCGTCTTTTAGACTAACTTTGGATTCCTAAATTTCTGTTTGTTTCAACAGCCGCCTAAAATGTTACCCTGCAGACTAAAACTAACTATAAACTCCAAAGAGATAAGAGTACAAAAATAACAAGTATTCCACTTGGTAGAAAATATCAAGTGATTTAGTAGTGTTGACCAGCAGGTGCTCTCAAGCTTTTTGGGATTTCTGCCTCCTAAATGAGATTATTTTCAAAAAGACTCTCCTTATTATCCTCATGCCAAGTAAATTAAACAAAATACAATTTAGCAATATGTACTGAATGCAATTGGAATTATTTATATTTTACACATTTCAACCTAAATACTTAAGACCTGTTTAGAAGAAATGAACGTAAAACAAATGCAAGTAACAAATCTTAAAGCTTACAGAAAATGAAGAAGAACACGACTGAAACAGGCCAAATCAACTCTCAACATAATGATAACAATATTTGTATTATTCCCTCTTAATAAAATGACCGACAGGAAAATGAACACAAAAGTGTTAACTCTGCTTTGGCTCAAAGGGTTCATTTACAAGCACCTGAAGACACATGACACATTTTGGCCTTCCCTCATTATTCTTCTTTAAATCAAACTTGTCAATTTTAATACGTTTGGGCTTTGCATCTCTTGATGAAGTGGATGAACTTAAATATTTGTCCATGATGTTATTTAGATCAGCAGTGTGCTTATTGTGTCTGGATTAAAGAGAATGATTTTTCTACTGCATCACAGAAATGTCACTTTTAAATTAATTGACTCTAATGTAAGTGAGTTATTGATTCATAATGTTTGTTTTATTAGACTAGTGGTTCCTACAGAAAGTTATACACTTTGCCATAGCTTTATTTTTTGCAAATAAAAAAAATTAAAATTGCATTCCCCCAACCTGTGGCTCTCTCTGGGCATTCAAACGATCGCAACTGGACTGTTTGGTTTGTCTTAGAAGACGTTTGACCTGGATGAATGAGAACATTCAAAGACAACCTGTGGCTCACTCCTGGTCTCCCTGACCTCATTTCGAGAACACCTGATGTAGACAAATGTTTGACAGATGTCATGTTGTTCATTGTCCACCAGGTGGTGTTCTAGTTTGCACTTTCTCAGGTACAAAAATAGGTCGGACTGATAACCTTTAAACAACAGCAACAGGCGTTTATAAAAAGAAGTCTTTGATTTGTAACAAAAGGCTTTAAAATGGTAAACATTATATCGTTCCACACAGTAGGTGCAAAATAAAAGCATCAATACCAACACACAGCCGTTCTTTAACCATCCATGTTTGACCAATTCTCTTTTTTACATAGTACAGTAAAATGGATGACAAGGAAGAAGCCGGACTAAAAAACAAAAAAAGAGCTAACATGTAATACTGCCTTGCAAAGAAAAATATGCAATTCATACACTGATTTTGTTTTAAACTCCATTTAAAAAAATCTGATCAAATAATAATAATAAAAAACTTGATTTAATTGTCGATCTTTGTGAGACAAATTAACAGTTTTAATCACATGATGCGGTGGCTGACAAACATATGATTTCTGTATTAAAGATAAAATTAAGTGTAAACTGTTTTACGCTATAGCAATAAACAGTATTAGGCTTGATAGTATAGCATGCATTACATGTTTTCTCAACCACAGCTGCCAGTATTTTACTGTAAGTTCTCTAGGGTTTTTTGGAAACAGGTTAACAATCAGTTTTTGTTCATAGTAATTTACCTTGAGCAAAAACTGTTATCAGCTGTAAACCTAACAGGTTCAACATCAACATACCGTATGTCCTACACATCATGACTGTATTTTTTGCAGTGAATTCCTGGCAACCACATCTGCGGGTGTTTTACCGTAAATTGTGCAGATTTATTGAACAATGCATAGTAGGCCTACTCAGTGGCCTAGTGGTTAGAGTGTCCGCCCTGAGATCGGTAGGTTGTGAGTTCGAACCCCGGCCGAGTCATACCAAAGACTATAAAAATTGGACCCATTACCTCCCTGCTTGGCACTCAGCATCAAGAGTTGGAATTGGGGGTCAAATCACCAAAAATGATTCCCGGGCGCGGCCACCGCTGCTGCCCACTGCTCCCCTCATCTCCCAGGGGGTGATCAAGGGTGATGGGTCAAATGCAGAGAATAATTTCGCCAGACCTAGTGTGTGTGTGACAATCATTGGTACTTTGACTTGAACTTAACAGCAAAATGTATTCTAAAATGTGTTATTAGTGTAGACAGAAAAATGTATTCTAAAATGTGTTATTAGTGTAGACAGAATAAATAGCACTCAAAGATTTGTCATGTAAGCAAGAATGTATTACATTGTGACATCCTCAAACTTTTATCGACTGATTTGACTGACACATATCTTATCACGATGGTCCACTCCAAACTTCCCACTGAGGAAAACCACCACTCTGCCTCCCTTTAGATACATGTATACCATGCTTGTTGAAAGGGGAACTGTACTTTTTTTTGGAATATTGCCTATCATTCACAATCATTATGAAAGACATGACAACAAATTGATATTTTTTTTTCACGCATTCTAACTTGTAAAGAAAAAAAGCGGAGCTCCACTCTTTCGCCCATAAAATACAATAAATAAACATTCAAACCAACAATACTCCATTTACATTCTGTGAATTGAATATTAACCAACTATTAGTGATATTGTTATCATAAGCGGTAACGCAGACAAACAATTTATAGCGACGACGTGATCACAAGCTTGTGTGGCTATGTTGACATCATTGAGTGGTCTGCTGCTTCCTTGCTTCCTGTAAGTTTATTCGAGATCATAAATCATGCATCTCACCTGGACATGAGACGTCTGAGTAGGTTTTACCACAAGTTGGTACACTTTGACAGCCATTTTGGACCCGAAACTTGCGAGGCCGGCACAAAAAGACATGTGTTGCGCCCGCCCTCCACCCCATTTCTTTGTGAGGATTATGAGACATTTTTCATCTAAATGGGAATATATGAACATCCTAGCAGTAGGCATCCTAATGACAGCATACCTTGCACACTAAGTGATGTTTTATTATGTGTGTTGGCTCTCATAAAGTTTGCAGTGAGTAATTATCAGTGATGAAGAAAAAAAAGCAAACGATGTGATGCGTTTTTGAAATTATCGCGCAGCATATCCTTAAAATGATCAAAATACGTAAATATTAAATGTTATTATGAATGTGCCCGTTACTACATTACTTATATACTTACATCATGTATATAAAACCTCAATGGAGATGTTTGTCTAAAGGCTTTGTAGGTGGAATTGTAAACTGACTTTAGATCACATTTATTTAATATTTAGAATGCGAAAAAAAACATTTGTCGTCATGTCTTTCATAATGATTGTGAACGATAGGCAAAAAAAAGAAAAACAAAGTACAGTTCCCTTTCAAAACTGGGTTACTTAAATCTTGTGTGACCAGGCTGACCATGCATAGGTTGTTGACAATTTGAAGTTGCATCTAAATATAACTCAAATCTGTGAGAACTGCAGCGTCCTCGAAACAACTTTTTAATTAACACTACAATTAAATATTTTATTCAATAAACTGCAGAGTTTCAAGTGACTTTTTGTATGTGTGTCAAAGTTCTTGGGAGCATGCAGGTGATGGGCAGGCTACTCAGAGACTGTTCACTGATGGGTCATGGAAGGTGGAGAATCAAATCAAATCAAATCAACTTTATTTATAAAGCACATTTCAAATTTACCACAAGGGTAGCCAAACTAATAGGCAGGTTAAAAGATAACACAAGAAAAACGAGCAAACACAGCACAACACAAACAGAGCACGATAAAAAACCCAAATAAAACATAGAAACAGGTTCACAGCAGGTGCATTATGGGACGCCATAGCAGGATGGCGATCAGAATGTTGAAGGCCATGGAATAAAAGTGTGTTTTTAAGAGCGATTTAAAAACAGGAAGAGAGGAGGCCTGTCCAACACTCAAAGGTAAGTCGTTCCAGAGCTTGGGAGCAGCAGCGCCGAAAGCTGTGTCACCTCTAAGCTTCAGCCTTGTGTCAGGGACCGTCAACAGCAGCTGATCGAGAAGAGGAGGAATAAGATTAATTTTTTGGAAAATGCTTTTTTTTTCAATTGATTGTATTTCTTGTCCAGCCTCACCTGCTTGTTAACATGCTCGCTTCCTGTCATTTGGCTGGGCAGCGACTGGTCGTCGACGTTGATGATTGCAGGGTGTGCTGAAAAGGTTAGCTGGTATTTAAAATGTATTTGTTGACACAACAACAACAAATAGCTACCGGTATAAAACAAATGTCTTAAGTGTGTATATCTGAATGGGGCCAAGGGGAGATCCCAGCTTTTATTAAGGTCTTTATTAATGTATAAAGCTAAATGTAATATATGCATTAGGTTGTATTGTCTATGATGTCTTACCCAAGAAGATCCAACAAATCTGAGGACTATCTGGAATCCATGATTAAGAACCACACTTGTGTTTTCCTTTCCATAATTTGTATGAATTTACCTATGGAAGAAAGGACATTTTGCTTAGTAGGTTTTGTCTAACAGCAGCACAATTTCAGATCTGCCAATCTTAAAGACATTTTATGAGTACTCCAACCCCCTATTTTCTTGTTATATAATGACTTTGACTTTGTTTTTCCTCATTTTTGGAGTATATCTACAATAGGCTGTGGGTCAACAAAGAATGAGCCACAGTCAGCAAATGGCCTTTAAGCCACATTTCCAACACTCCTGTTTTTATCTTCATCAGCGTTGAGCGTGTGAAGTTACGTGTGAGATCAACCTAACCTTTGGTTGACTATTTAGCTCGTCAGCTTCCTTTGACCTGAGCGAACAATGAAAATTAAAGAGACAAGGGGACTGAACTCCAAACTAAAACCGGCCAACTGCAACAAAATGCGTACCTAGAGAGCAGCGTACAAGCGTATTCCTGTTGGAAGGTCTGCCTTTTCTTTTATTGTGTCCCACAGTGGCAACCACATGGACATTCTTCTCCTGTCGAGACCTTTTTCATCTGCTTCCTCTTTTTTTTGCCCTTTAACACAGAAACATATATATGAGGAAAACTTAACATGAACTGATAGAAGCATCTTCATTCTTGAACATGACCATGGTGGACTTACATAGTTGTCTGTGCAGGACCAGTTTGGGTACATCTCTTGGTGGATATGTTTCTCAACGTCGGCTAGCTGGTAATACTTTGCTTGATCCGACGCTGAGAGTGACTTCCACTGTGGACACATAAGCACACATTTTTGTCACTCAACAACACTGTCAGTCTTTTTCACCTTGATGTACAGTATATACGTACATACAAAGATGCTGTAAAAGTGATCATACTGTCACAACTTCCCATTGAATTCATCAAAAACAAGAACAACATGAGCTTTGGGGGTGCTGGAAAAAATTATGATTACATTTTAAGAGTTGATTCTTAAAATGTCGTTTTTTAGGCTATATCCTATCTTACTCGCAGCATTTAAAATTCATACGTCAGCAGCCAAGAGGTGCTTTTGTAACCTGTAACTGTTTTATTATAATGTATATACCAAACATTACAATGCGAGAATCAATGTCAATCCAAAATCGATTCTGAAAAGAATCGTCACCCCACGAATCAGAATCAGGTTTTTGTAAGAGTTACATCCCTAATGAGCATGTTGTTAGGGGTGAGCAACAGGTGCTAACTTCAATAGATGTAACTTTGCCAGATCACTAACTCTTGTCTACTTTATGACAGACAAGCCAGTACAATCAGTCCCGCCTCCAACTGCACTGTTTTATTAATGAACCAATGAACCAAGGACACACTAATACAAACTGTTAATGTGAGAAAAATAAACGTTACAATCCAATCGTAAGACGAAAGTAACAATTTTCTATTGACCAATCAAAAGTTTACATTTTGTACATGCACGCACGCACACACACACACACACACACACACACACACACACACACATATATATATTTACATACAGTGTGAAAACTAACCTTGTGACCCACGACTTTATTGGCCTCAGCGTTGTTTCTGATGTTTAGCTCAGCCTTGACCTTTGTCATCTGCTCCTTCCTAAAGATCATAAATGCGTTTGGTGGCTTTTTAATGTAGGCCTTCTCTCCATCCCGCTGGGTGTATTGTTTCGTTTTTCTACAAAAACAAACAAAAAATGGTGAAGGATAAATCCTTCAAGGATTGAGACAACAATCCTCCAAACATCCACCTAAATTGTAAACAGCAACTAAAAGTAAAATAAAAACAGCTTATGGTTCACATATGTGCTTTTGAGATTGTTCCTAATACTTACTGGGATGTGGAGACCAGTGTCGAGGCAGGAAGGTCTATATAAGTTGTCCTGGAACACTCTGGCAGCATCACTGAGGGTCCATCAAGGCTCTGCTCAGGACACAAAAAACATTTCTGTCAGAACAATGTTTTCCCTCCCTGATCTGGAAATACTATTGAGAACAGGATAACATATATCTGTACAAACCCACTGCATGAGTTACTTCATAAAATTACCTGGTTATCTAAACAGATCAATAAAATGAGCTGAGATTTGCAACAACTTTAAACAATTACCAAGTTAAGTCTACCAAATCAATTTGTAGCTTTTAAACAAGACTGCTGGTTTGTGGTTCTCAAAAAAGAAGAAACAATTGCAAATGATTTATTAGGAATTGCATTGTTATACTTTTTATATTGATACTAACACTAATACTGAAATACTTCCCTTTCAGGTATTTCAGAATGTGTGTCAAAGTTCTTACCGGTGGAGTGGGAGCATGTAGGAGATGGAGAGGCAACTCAGAAACTGTGTCCTGATAGTTCAAGTACTGTGGAGAAGAAAGAGGAATATGATATAATAAAAAAAAAAAATTGTTTTCTTTTTTAATTGAGTAGTCCGGCCTTACCTGCTTGTTAAAATGCTCATTTCCTGTCATTTGGCTGGACAGCGACTGGTCGTTGAGGTCTGCTGAATAGGTTAGCTGGTCGCCCAGGTAGCCTATACCATTTTCTGTTAACAGGGTTAACATTGGCAGCTCTTCTGGGTCGACGAGTGGGGGTGGTGGTGAAAGATTTAGATGGTTGTCCAGGACGTCCATCTCCACCATGGGTTCCAGAAGCGGCATCAGGAGCTCGTACCATTTCACCTCCTCTCCAGTAGCCTCTCTTAGCGTCAGCTCCATGCTGGTGCAAAGATGAAGAATGCTGTAAAACACCCAGAAAAAGAAGTATAAACCTCCACATTTGAATAAAAGGTCCAAGCATCTACTCCTAAGATGTCCTCTTACAATTTTATATCACCTATTCTATCACTATTAGTTAACTTAATTAAATCACCTGTATCCCATTGACTACAGTAACTTATTTTTTAAACTTCAAACAGCCAAAATAATTATAATACTCACATAGAGGAATATCCAAATGTCTGCAAATCAAACTAACTTTGCTCAACTCTACGTTTTGCTTTAGATGCTCCAACCAACAAGTAGAGACTCAACTCTGCCAAAAAAAATGTATGGTGAGTGGGATTTATACTGTCCAGGTCACGTGACACCAAATATGTCTTTGTAACGGTCAAGTTTCTATGGTAACGGATGTGCGTCATCAACGATCATTAATAGTAATTGTAAATGTACTTCTATTATTATTTAAAATTTTTGTATGAAAAAACAACGATACAAGCCTCAATGTGTCAGTACATTTTAAAGTAGTAAAAAGTACACGTTTAGGTAGTTCAATCATAAACTTTACAAGCCAGGCTAGCTTAGCTAGCATGCTAGCATTAGCTGCTCATGTTAGCAAAAGAAAACATACATTCATCAAACTAAAATGGCATTTGACTCCACAAATACGTACCGCTGAATTTCTTGGGTTCATCGTTGGCCTTTCAAGAGGTCAGTAACTCGATATTGAAATAAGTTATATCCACAATAATAAGCAACTAAAAGTGACCAAACTGAAATAATCACCACTGTCCAAAATGGCGTCTTTTAGACAAACTTTGGATTCCTAAATTTCTGTTTGTTTCAACAGCCGCCTAAAATGCTACCCTGCAGACTAAAACTAACTATAAACTCCAAAGAGATAAGAGTACAAAAATAACAAGTATTCCACTTAGTAGAAAATATCAAGTGATTTAGTAGTGTTGACCAGCAGGTGCTCTCAAGCTTTTTGGGATTTCTGCCTCCTAAATGAGATTATTTTCAAAAAGACTCTCCTTATTATCCTCATGCCAATTAAATTAAACAAAATACAATTTAGCAATATGTACTGAATGCAATTGGAATTATTTACATTTTAAACATTTCAACCTAAATACTTAAGACCTGTTTAGAAGAAATGCAAGTAACAAATCTTAAAGCTTACAGAAAATGAAGAACAACACAACTGAAACAGGCCAAATCAACACTCAACATAATGATAACAATATTTGTATTATTCCCTCTTAATAAAATGACCATCGGGAAAATAACATTAAAGTGTTAACTCTGCTTTTGCTCAATTGATTCATATACTAGCACCTAAAGACACATGACACATTTTAACCTTCCTTCATCATTCTTTATAAAATCAAACTTGTCATTTTTAATAAACTTAGCTAGTTTGGCCTTTGCATCTCTTGATGAAGTGGATAGATTTAAGTATTTGTCCATTATGGTATTTAGATCAGCAGCACGTTTATTGTTTCTGGATTACATTACAGAAATGTCACTTTTAAATTAATTGACCCTAATGTAAGTGAGTTATTGACTGATAATGTTTGTGTTTTTGGACTCGTGGTTCCTACAGAAAGTTTTACACTTTTTAACAATATGCCATAACGTATTTTTTGCAAAAATATATAATACAATTGCAGACCCCCAACCTCTGGCTGACTTCTGGTATCCCTGACCCCAGTTAGAGAACCCCTGCTTTGGACAACTGTTTGACAAATGTATTGTTGTTTATTGTCCAGCAGGTGAAACTGGAGCTTGCACTTTCTCAGGTACAATGATAAGTCGGACTGTAAACCTTTTACACAACAGCAACAGGTGTTTATTTAAAAAAAAAGATTTTATTTTAGAAGAAGCTTTGAAATGATATGCATTATAGCTTTCCACACAGTAGGAGCAAAATAAAAGCATCAATACCAACACACAGCCATTCTTTAACCATCCGTGTTTGATCAATTCTCTTTTTTACATAGTACAGAAGAATGGATGACAAAAGAGAAGCCTAACCAAGAACCAAAAGAGAATATATTTTAGTTTTTTGCCATTTGAGTCATGAGGGAACGGTTCCTCCTGTCTTACATTATCCTTTGAAAATAACGGGGAGCTGGAGCCTATCCCGGCTGACTTCAGATGGAAGGCTTACATAGACATATAGATACAAATTGGAGAATTAATGCACGCTGTCTGCCACTAAAACCAGGCGAGTCGACCACTCGACCATCAGTGACTCACAAAGATGTCAATCAACAATGTTGTTACACTCTGGTAGTACTGCTTGCAAAGTGACAACAAAAAAACAGAGACTGATGGCAAAGTGAAGATAAAAACGTATTTAATGACAAAAAACAAGGAATGCCGAATGGAGTTGCAAAAAAGAGACAGTTAAAAAAGTAAAATGCACAAATGCCAATGATGCAGAACTGTCCCTGCTTTGCGCTGGGTAGAAAATAATACAAAATACAGTAAACATAATTTCCAAACTGTCTTGTGGGATCATGAAAGGAACACACCACCCCAAAAAACAAAGGGAGGTGGACCTGGCAGAGGGTCACTAAAACAGCGGCCCAAACACAAAGAACCAGAGGGACGGCCACCAGTCCAAGCCATGAGTCCCCGCAGCCAGCAAAGAAGAGTCAGATGGCGTCGGCGAGTGGAGCAACGCTGCGACTGGCGGGGAGACGGACGTCCAAGGGTTGGCCACTACGACGATACACGAGGAGGGAGTTGAGCGCAGGATACGCGCCTCTGCTTTTTCGGCCAATAAGTGAGCGGTAAATATTGGTTTCCACAGAGTTTGGTGACTGCGCCTGTAAGTAGAAATGCATTTATTGTTTTACCACACCCCTGGCCACGCCCACAACACCACAAATAGATTGCCAATCTCTGGGAAACACTGCATACTAAAATCTGATAAACTGTATGCATCTTCATTAACACGACTTTTAAATATTTTTATTCAATTACTGCAGAGTTTCAAGTGACTTTTTGTATGTGTGTATCAAAGTTCTTACTGGTGGAGTGGGAGCATGCGGATGATGGACAGGCCACTCAGAGACTGTTCACTGACGGTTCATGTACTGTGGAGAAGAAAGAGGAATAGGACATATTTTCAGAAAATTTAGTTTTCTTTTTCAATTGAATGTTTTGTTTTCCCACCCTTACCTGCTTGTAGAGATGGTGGTGAATGATTTTGATAGTTGTCCAGGACGTCCATCTGCATCTCTGGTTGGAGGAGCGGCATCAGGAGCTCGTACCACTTCACCTCCTCTCCAGTAGCCTCTCTGCCGTCAGCTCCATGCTGGTGTTGCAAAAAGGTTTAACCATCTTCTCGAGATGTCTTCTTACAATTCCATACAACAAAATGACCTGGCATTTGAAATGTTTTGATAACTGTTAAGTAAATTGAAAAATAAAATATAAAAAAATTGAAGGGAGAGCAGATATTAAAATGATATACATACAATGTTAGAATGTTAACACAAAGGGCAGAACTGTACATTGGGATGAATTTTTTATGTGTCTACCTAAAGTTATGTAACTCGAAATTTCTTAAAACGACTTTCTTTAATTGTTGATGATATAAGTAGGGTTGTTGAAAATGTATTTTTTGGACACAACAAATAGCTACACAAAACATTTAAAGTGTTGATATCTGAATGGGGCATAGGGGAGATCCCAGTTGTTATTAAGCTCTTAATACATGCAATATATTTAGCTTCATTAATGCATGAAGTTTTTCTTTCCATAAACTGGAAAAAAGATGTATGAATTTATCTATGGAAGAAAGGACATTTTGATAGTAGCTTTTGTCAAACAGCAGCACATTTTCAGATCTGCCAATCTTGAAGACATTTCATGAGTACTCCCACCCCTTCTTTTCTTGTTAGATAATGACTTTGACGTTTTTTTTCTAATTTTTTTAAGTAAAATTGTATATCTACAATATGCTGTGGGCCAATAAAAATTAAGCCACAGTCAGCAGATGGCCTCAAGGCTGCATTTTGAACACCCCTGCTTTTATCTTCATCAGCGTTGAGCGTGTGAAGTTACGTGTGAGATCAACTTAAAACCTGGTTGACTATTTAGTTCGTCAGCTTCCTTCGACGAGGAGGACAAGGAGACTGAAGTCCAAACTAAAACCGGCCAAATTCAACGGGGCTTACAAGCGTATTCCTGTTGGCAGGTCTGCTTTTTCTTTTATTGTGTCCCACAGTGGCAACCACATGGACATTCTTCTCCTGTCGAGACCTTTGTCATCTGCTTCCTCTTCTTTTTGCCCTGTAACACACAGACACACATATATATGAAGAAAACTTCACATGAACTGATAGAAGCATCTTCAGTGTTGAACATGACCATGTCTCAATGGAGATGTTTGGATGTTTTTCTAAGGGCTATGTGGGCGGAATTGTAAACTGACTTTTGATCGCATCCGTCGTCATGTCTTTCATAATGATTGTGAACGATAGGCAAAGAAAAAAGAAAAAAGTACAGTTCCCCTTTAAAGCTGTGTTACTTAAATCTTGTGTGACCAGGCTGATTGTCCCCCCAGTCTCCTCCTATCTGGAAGTGCACAAAATCGCGCATGACAGCTGTACGTGCAGACGCATAGGTTGTTGACAGTTTGAAGTTGCATCGAAATATAACTAAAATCTGTGCTGAGAACTGCAGCGGCCTAGAAACAAATTTTTAATTAACACTACAATTAAATATTTTATTCAATAAACTGCAGAGTTTCAAGTGACTTTTTGTATGTGTGTCAAAGTTCTTACCGGTGTGTGGGAGCATGCAGGTGATGGGCAGGCCACTCAGAGACTGTTCACTGATGAATCATGGAAGGTGGAAAAGAGGAGGAATAAGATTATTTTTTTGGAAAATGTATTTTTTTTTCAATTGATTTTTTTTCTTGTCCACCCTTACCTGCTTGTTAACATGCTCGCTTCCTGTCATTTGGCTGGGCAGCGACTGGTCGTCGACGTTGATGATTGCAAGGTGTGCTGAAAAGGTTAGCTGGTATTTAAAATGTATTTGTGGACACAACAACAACAACAAATAGCTATCGGTATAAAAAAAACGTTTTAAGTGTGTATATCTGAATGGGGCCAAGAGGAGATCCCAGCGTTTATTAAGCTCTTTATGCATTAATTAAGCTAAATGTAATGTATGCATTAGGTTGTATTGTCTATGATGTCTTACCCAAGAAGATCCAACAAATCTGAGGACTATCTGGAATCCATGATTAAGAACCACACTTGTGTTTTCCTTTCCAGAATTTGTATGAATTTACCTATGGAAGAAAGGACATTTTGCTTAGTAGGTTTTGTCTAACCGCAGCACAATTTCAGATCTGCCAATCTTAAAGACATTTTATGAGTACTCCAACCCCCTCTTTTCTTGTTACATAATGACTTTGACTTTGTTTTTCCTCATTTTTGGAGTATATCTACAATATGCTGTGTGCCAACAAAGAATGAGCCACAGTCAGCAAATGGCCTTTAAGCCACATTTTGAACACCCCTGTTTTTATCTTCATCAGCGTTGAGCGTGTGAAGTTACGTGTGAGATCAACCTAACCCCTGGTTGACTATTTAGCTCGTCAGCTTCCTTTGACCTGAGCGAACAATGAAAATTAAAGAGACAAGAGGACCGAACTCCAAACAAAAACCGGCCAAATGCAACAAAATGCGTACCTAGAGAGCAGCGAGGTGTACAAGCGTATTCCTGTTGGCAGGTCTGCCTTTTCTTTTATTGTGTCCCACAGTGGCAACCACATGGACATTCTTCTCCTGTCGAGACCTTTTTCATCTGCTTCCTCTTTTTTTGCCCTTTAACAGAGACACATATATATGAGGAAAACCTAACATGAACTGATAGAAGCATCTTCATTCTTGAACATGACCGTGGTGGACTTACATAGTTGTCTGTGCAGGACCAGTTTGGGTACATCTCTTGGTGGATATGTTTCTCAACGTCGGCTAGCTGGTAATACTTTGCTTGATCCGACGCTGAGAGTGACTTCCACTGCGGACACATAAGCACACATTTTTGTCACTCAACAACACTGTCAGCCTTTTTCACCTTGATGTACAGTATATACGTACATACAAAGATGCTGTAAAAGTGATCATACTGTCACAACTTCCCATTGAATTAATCAAAAACAAGAACAACATGAGCTTTGGGGGTGCTGGAAAAAATTATGATTACATTTTAAGAGTTGATTCTTAAAATGTCGTTTTTTAGGCTATCTCCTATCTTACTCGCAGCATTTAAAATTCATACGTCAGCAGCCAAGATGTGCTTTTGTAACCTGTAACTGTTTTATTGTAATGTATATACCAAACATTACATTGCGAGAATCAATGTTAATCCAAAATCGATTCTGAAAAGAATCGTCACCCCGAGAATCAGAATCAGGTTTTTGTAAGAGTCACATCCCTAATGAGCATGTTCTTAGGGGCGAGCAACAGGTGCTAACTTCAATGGATGTAACTTTGCCAGATCACTAACTCTTGTCTACTTTATGACAGACAAGCCAGTAAAATCAGTGCCGCCTCCAACTGCACTGTTTTATTAATGAACCAATGAACCAAGGACACACTAATACAAACTGCTAATGTGAGAAAAATAAACTTTACAATCCAATCGTAAGACGGAAGTAACAATTTTCTATTGACCAATAAAAAGTTTGGATTTTGTGCAGGCAAGCACACACACACACACACACACACACACACACACACACACACACACACACACACACACACACACACACACACACACACACACACACACACGCACACACACACACACACACACACACACACACACACACAGATATTTACTTACAGTGTGAACACTAACCTTGTGACCCACGACTTTATTGGCCTCAGCGTTGTTTCGGATGTTTAGCTCAGCCTTGACCTTTGACATCTGCTCCTTCCTAAAGATCATAAATGCGTTTGGTGGTTTTTTAATGTAGGCCTTCTCTCCATCCTGCTGGGTGTATTGTTTCCTTTTTCTACAAAAACAAACAAAAAATGGTGAAGGATAAATCCTTCAATGATTGAGACAAAAATCCTCCAAACAGCCACTTAAATTGTAAACAGCAACTAAATGTAAAATAAAAACAGCTTATGGTTCACATATGTGCTTTTGAGATTGTTCCTAATACTTACTGGGATGTGGAGACCAGTGTAGAGGCAGGAAGGTCTATATAAGTTGTCCTGGAACACTCTGGCAGCATCACTGAGGGTCCATCAAGGCTCTGCTAAGGACACAAAAAACATTTCTGTCAGAACAATGTTTTCCCTCCCTAATCTGGAAATACTATTGAGAACAGGATAACATATATCTGTACAAACCCACTGTATGAGTTACTTCATAAAATTATCTGGTTATCTAAACAGATCAATAAAATGAGCTGAGATTTGCAACAACTTTAAACAATTACCAAGTTAAGTCTATCAAATCAATTTGTAGCTTTTAAACAAGACTGCTGGTTTGTGGTTCTCAAAAAAGAAGAAACAATTGCAAATTATTTATTAGGAATTGCATTGTTATACTTTTTATACTGATACTAACACTAATACTGAAATACTTCCCTTTCAGGTATTTCAGAATGTGTGTCAAAGTTCTTACCGGTGGAGTGGGAGCTTGCAGGTGATGGAAAGGCAACTCAGCAACTGTGTACTGATTGTTCAAGTACTGTGGAGAAGAAAGAGGAATATGATATAATTAAAAAATAATAATTGTTTTCTTTTTTAATTGAGTAGTCCGGCCTTACCTGCTTGTTAAAATGCTCATTTCCTGTCATTTGGCTGGACAGCGACTGGTCGTTGAGGTCTGCTGAATAGGTTAGCTGGTCGCCCAGGTAGCCTATACCATTTTCTGTTAACAGGGTTAACATTGGCAGCTCTTCTGGGTCGACGAGTGGGGGTGGTGGTGAAAGATTTAGATGGTTATCCAGGACGTCCATCTCCACCATGGGTTCCAGAAGCGGCATCAGGAGCTCGTACCATTTCATCTCCTCTCCAGTAGCCTCTCTTAGTGTCAGCTCCATGCTGGTGCAAAGATGGAGAATGCTGTAACACACCCAGAAAAATTAATCTAAACCTCCACATTTGAATAAAAGGTCCAAGCATCTACTCCTAAGATGTCCTGTTACAATTTTATATCACCTATTCTATCACTATTAGTTAACTTATTAAACCACCTGTATCCCATTGACTACAGTAACTTTTTTTTTTAACTTCAAACAGCCAAAATAATTATAATACTTACATAGAGGAATATCCAAATGTCTGCAAATCAAACTAACTTTGCTCAACTCTACGTTTTGCCTTAGATGCTCCAACCAAAAAGTAGCGACTCAACTCTGCCGAAAAAATGTATGGTGAGTGGGATTTATACTGTCCAGGTCACGTGACACCAAACATGTCTTTGTAACGGTCAAGTTTCTATGGTAACGGATGTGCGTCATCAACGATCATTAATAGTAATTGTAAATGTACTTCTATTATTATTTAAAATTTTTGTTTGAAAAAACAACGATATAAGCCTCAATTCGTCAGTACATTTTAAAAGTAGTAAAAAGTACACGTTTAGGTATTAAGTTCAATCATAAACTCAGTGCCCAAGCCTCCATGGGGCCCTAAGCAAAATTTGATTTTGGGGCCCTCTATTTCTGCCAATAATATAGATTGTTGATCATTCACACACCTACTATAAACTCATTGCGGCTCTGGCAGTGTTGTTTACATTATCCTATTGTCAGCCTGGCATGTCTTTACAAATGACATGTAATTTATAAAGATATGGAGGTGGCCCAGTTAAGAACATAAATAATACCAATGAATGAACGAATGATGTCCAGAGTGCCACATATGGTTCCTAATCTTAAAATGTAGAAAACATTCAGCTACAAGAGTGGCCTGCGGTTGAACAGTCCAAGTGATAAAGCTTTGTATTTACAGTAAAAGTGTCATCTTGTCTCATCAGTCTTGTACATATTAGTCTTTAATTACTAGTTTATATTTTTAGTTAATTGTTCATATTTAATGTTTACTTTGTACAAAGAGAGCGCAGTCTACTGAAGTTAAGTTCATCAATAGTTTTCCCCTTTGAAAGACGCAAGGCAAATTCTTTCCATTTCACCATGTTGCTACAATGATCTTCACTGTTTTCATGCTGTTTCAGCAGTGCACCTATGTTGACCTAATCCCGCTGTCCCTCGGCTGCCAGTTTTAAGGACTTTTTGGAAAATAATTTGCAGCAAAAGCAATAGACTGCATCTTTACTTCTTGAATAAGTCAGCCAGCTACGCTTGACTTTTTCCCCATTGACTAGCTGTCTGTAGGTATAATGATAATGAAAACTTCGGCCATCATGCCGTTTGGGGAATGAAAAGTTCTCCTTAATAGACAGTGGTCCTCTGATCACCTGCTCAGTTCTGTCTGAATCTGAGAGGAAAGAAGGCCACTCAGCTGGGTCAACTGGCGGAGCTGATGATGGTCCATGGTGTGAAGGGGACGTTGTGGTGGAAGTTGCTGAGGAAGTGACCAAAGAAAGACAATGACTAAAAAAGAAGGACCTTTAAGGTCATTAAATTGCACTGTTGGACATAATTATTAATCTCAGAATGTTCTGCAGTACAATGAGCAATTATAAAGGGTGTTTTGCAGTTAACTTACTAATATCATCAGCTGTGGTTTCAGACATGGAGGGGACAGTGGGCACAGAGGATGGAGGTGTGTGAGAGAGCACTGTAGAGGATGGAGATGGACCTACGATGAAATACATACATACATACATATAGGCACACATATTAATGAGATACTTTGACTATATTAATTTCCCTTCAGGTGTAATGTTTATACTAAGAAATTAAATGTATACTGTATGGTGACAGTCTTTTCCTCACCTGATTCATCACTCACAGTTGAGCCTGAGGATGTGGACTGGCTCTGGGCTGATTCTGTGCCTCCAAAGTATTTTAACAATGCTCCTGGGGAAGTTTCACATAACTTATGAGTTGATGTAAAACAATTATGTTTATTTTACTCACATAAATTACCGTGCTCTGCTGCAAACAATTTGTGCAAACAACATATCTCACTAGTAACCTGATGCTAAAAACATATTGCTAGCACCGCGCTAGCTAGCTAACGTCACCTAGCTAAAGCTAATTACAGCTACAAATCTCTTTGATAAACTTTTTATTACCAAGTCATGCAAACATACCTTTATCATGGCATTTTTTCTTTTTCTCCTCTTCCACTTTCTTCTTCTTCCTTTTTTCTGCACCTGAAGGATATGTCCTTTTTTGTGACATTGTTTTGCCTCTATCTGCGCTTTTGATGCCCAGTGCGCACTGGCATTGCACGCAATGCATGGCAGGCGGCAAACGTCACAGGTGCAGCAGAGGCAGCTTTACATTTAAACAGAGGCAGGAAGAATCACTAGGCCTAGATCAGCAGCAGCACTCTGTTGACCTAAAAGTGTGTTTTTGTACAATAATATATCTTTGATCATTTACAAATCATCAGTCAGACTCGTACATGCAAAAAATAAAAAATAAGAATTTTTTGTTAATTGCTTTTGGGGGCCCCCTGGTGGCCGCGGGGCCCTAAGCAAGGCCCTAGTACGCTTATGTCTTGGGCCGGCTCTGCATAAACTTTACAAGCCAGGCTAGTTTAGCTAGCACGCTAGCATTAGCTGCTTATGTTAGCAAAAGAAAACATATATTCATCAAACTAAAATTGCATTTGACTCCACAAATACGTACCGCTGAATTTCTTGGGTTCATCGTTGGCCTTTCAAGAGGTCAGTAACTCGATATTGGAAGTAGTTATATCCACAATAATGAGCAACTAAAAGTGACCAATAATCACCACTGTCCAAAATGGCGTCTTTTAGACACACTTTGGATTCCTAAATTTCTGTTTGTTTCAACAGCCACCTAAAATGTTGCCCTGCAGACTAAAACTAACTATAAACTCCAAAGAGATAAGAGTACAAAAATAACAAGTATTCCACTTAGTAGAAAATATCAAGTGATTTAGTAGTGTTGACCAGCAGGTGCTCTCAAGCTTTTTGGGATTTCTGCCTCCTAAATGAGATTATTTTCAAAAAGACTCTCCTTATTATCCTCATGCCAATTAAATTAAACAAAATACAATGTAGCAATATGTACTGAATGCAATTGGAATTATTTATATTTTACACATTTCAACCTAAATACTTAAGACCTGTTTAGAAGAAATGAACGTAAAACAAATGCAAGTAACAAATCTTAAAGCTTACAGAAAATGAAGAAGAACACGACTGAAACAGGCCAAATCAACTCTCAACATAATGATAACAATATTTGTATTATTCCCTCTTAATAAAATGACCGACAGGAAAATGAACACAAAAGTGTTAACTCGGCTTTGGCTCAAAGGGTTCATTTACAAGCACCTGAAGACACATGACACATTTTGTCCTTCCCTCATTATTCTTCTTTAAATCAAACTTGTCAATTTTAATACGTTTGGGCTTTGCATCTCTTGATGAAGTGGATGAACTTAAATATTTGTCCATGATGTTATTTAGATCAGCAGTGTGCTTATTGTGTCTGGATTAAAGATAATGATTTTCTACTGCATCACAGAAATGTCACTTTTAAATTAATTGACTCTAATGTAAGTGAGTTATTGATTCATAATGTTTGTTTTATTAGACTAGTGGTTCCTACAGAAAGTTATACACTTTGCCATAACTTTATTTTTTGCAAATAAAAAAAATAAAAAAATTGCAGACCCCCAACCTGTGGCTCTCTCTGGGCATTCAAACGATCGCAACTGGACTGTTTGGTTTGTCTTAGAAGACGTTTGACCTGGATGAATGAGAACATTCAAAGACAACCTGTGGCTCACTCCTGGTCTCCCTGACCTCATTTCGAGAACACCTGATGTAGACAAATGTTTGACAGATGTTATGTTGTTCTTTGTCCACCAGGTGGTGATCTAGCTTGCACTTTCTCAGGTACAAACATAGGTGGGACTGATAACCTTTAAAGAAGTGGTCCCCAACCTTTTTGTAACTGTGGTCAACGTTTGAAATTTTTTATTTTTTTTTGTCATTAAAAAATACAATCATGCGTGCTTACGGACTGTATCCCTGCAGACTGTATTAATCTATATTGATATATAATGTAGGAACCAGAAAAAATAATAACAGAAAGAAACAACCCTTTTGTGTGAATGAGTGTAAATGGGGGAGGGAGGTTTTTTGGGTTGGTGCACTAATTGTAAGTGTATCTTGTGTTTTTTATATTGATTTAATAAAAAACTAAAAAATAATAAAAATAATAACTTCTTGTGCGGCCCGGTTGTTGGGGACCACTGCTTTAAACAACAGCAACAGGCGTTTATAAAAAGAAAGTCTTTGATTTGAAAAATGGCTTTAAAATGATAAACATTATATCGTTCCACACAGCAGGTGCAAAATAAAAGCATCAATACCAACATACAGCCGTTCTTTAACCACCAATTCTCTTTTTTACATAGCGGTAGTACAGTAGAATGGATGACAACAAAGAAGCCGGACTAAAAAACAAAAAGTGAAGTGAATTATATTTATATAGCTCTTTTCTCAAGTGACTCAAATCACTTTACGTTGTGAAACCCAATATCTAAGTTACATTTATAAACCAGTGTGGGTGGCACTGGGAGCAGGCGGGTAAAGTGTCTTGCCCAAGGACACAACGGCAGCGACGAAGATGGCAGAAGCGGGGATCGAACCTGCAACACTGAAGTTGCTGGCACGGCCACTCTACCAACCGAGCTATATCGTCTCAAAAAAAGAGCTTACATGTAATACTGCCTTGCAAAGAAAAATATGCAATTCATACACTGACTTTGTCTAAAACTCGATTTAAAAAAAATCAAATAATAATAATAAAAAATGTGATTTAATTTTTTGAGACAAATTAACAGTTTTAATCACATGAGGTGCTGGCTGACGAACATAATATCTGCATTAAAGATACAATCAAGTGTAAACTGTATTACGCTAAATAAACAGTATTAGGCTTGATAGTATAACATGCATTACATGTTTTCTCAACCACAGCTCCCAGGATTTTACTGTAAATTCTCTAGGGTTTTTTGGAAACAGGTTACAATACATCAGTTTTTTTCATAGTAATTTACCTTGAGCAAAAACTGTTATTAGCTGTAAAATTAACGGATTCAACATCAGCATCAACATAGTCTAAGTCTAATTAACCAACTATTAGTGATATTGTTATCATAAGCGCTAACGCAGACAAACAATTTATAGCGGCGACGTGATCACAAGCTTGTGTGGCTATGTTGACATCATCGAGTGGTCTGCTGCTTCCTTGCTTCCCCTAAGTTTATTCTAGATCATAAATCATGCATCTCACCTGGACATGAGACGTCTGAGTAGGTTTTACCACAAGTTGGTACACTTTGACAGCCATTTTGGACCCGAAACTTGTGAGGCCGGCACAAAAAGACACGTGTTGCGCCCGCCCTCCACCCCATTTCTTTGTGAGGATTATGAGACATTTTTCATCTAAATGGGAATATATGAACATCCTAGCAGTGGACATCCTAATGACAGCATACCTTGCACACTAAGTGATGTTTTATTATGTGTTGGCTCTCATAAAGTTTGCAGTGAGTAATTATCAGTGATGAAGAAAAAAAAGCAAACGATGTGATGCGTTTTTGAAATTATCGCGCAGCATATGCTTAAAATGATCCAAATACGTAAATATTAAATGTTATTATGAATGTTCCCATTACTACATTACTTATATACTTACATCATGTATATAAAACCTCAATGGAGATGTTTGTCTAAAGGCTTTGTAGGTGGAATTGTAAACTGACTTTAGATCACATTTATTTAATATTTAGAATGCGAAAAAAAACATTTGTCGTCATGTCTTTCATAATGATTGTGAACGATAGGCAAAAAAAGGAAAAACAAAGTACAGTTCCCCTTCAAAACTGGGTTACTTAAATCTTGTGTGACCAGGCTGACCACGCATAGGTTGTTGACAATTTGAAGTTGCATCTAAATATAACTAAAATCTGTGAGAACTGGCGTCCTCGAAACAACTTTTTAATTAACACTACAATTAAATATTTTATTCAATAAACTGCAGAGTTTCAAGTGACTTTTTGTATGTGTGTCAAAGTTCTTGGGAGCATGCAGGTGATGGGCAGGCTACTCAGAGACTGTTCACTGATGGGTCATGGAAGGTGGAGAATCAAATCAAATCAAATCAACTTGATTTATAAAGCACATTTACAATTTACCACAGGGGTAGCCAAACTGCTGTACAATAGGCAGGTTAAAAGATAACACAAGAAAAACGAGCAAACACAGCACAACACAAACAGAGCACGATAAAAAAACCCAAATAAAACATAGAAACAGGTTCACAGCAGGTGCATTATGGGACGCCATAGCAGGATGGAGATCAGAGTGTTGAAGGTCATGGAATAAAAGTGTGTTTTTAAGAGCGATTTAAAAACAGGAAGAGAGGAGGCCTGTCCAACACTCAAAGGTAAGTCATTCCAGAGCTTGGGAGCAGCAGCGCCGAAAGCTGTGTCACCTCTAAGCTTCAGCCTTGTGTCAGGGACCGTCAACAGCAGCTGATCGAGAAGAGGAGGAATAAGATTAATTTTTTGGAAAATGCATTTTTTTTTTCAATTGATTGTTTTTCTTGTCCAGCCTTACCTGCTTGTTAACATGCTCGCTTCCTGTCATTTGGCTGGGCAGCGACTGGTCGTCGACGTTGATGATTGCAGGGTGTGCTGAAAAGGTTAGCTGGTATTTAAAATGTATTTGTTGACACAACAACAAATAGCTACCGGTATAAAACAAATGTCTTAAGTGTGTATATCTGAATGGGGCCAAGGGGAGATCCCAGCTTTTATTAAGGTCTTTATTAATGTATAAAGCTAAATGTAATATATGCATTAGGTTGTATTGTCTATGATGTCTTACCCAAGAAGATCCAGCAAATCTGAGGACTATCTGGAATCCATGATTAAGAACCACACTTGTGTTTTCCTTTCCAGAATTTGTATGAATTTACCTATGGAAGAAAGGACATTTTGCTTAGTAGGTTTTGTCTAACAGCAGCACAATTTCAGATCTGCCAATCTTAAAGGCATTTTATGAGGACGGCGTGGCGCAGTGGAAGAATGGCCGTGCGCGACCCGAGGGTCCCTGGTTCAATCCCCACCTAGTACCAACCTCGTCATGTCCGTTGTGTCCTGAGCAAGACACTTCACCCTTGCTCCTGATGGGTGCTGGTTAGCGCCTTACATGGCAGCTCCCTCCATCAGTGTGTGAATGGGTAAATGTGGAAGTAGTGTCAAAGCGCTTTGAGTACATTGAAGGTAGAAAAGCACTATACAAGTACAACCCATTTATCATTTATTTATCATTATGAGTACTCCAACCCCCTCTTTTGTTGTTATATAATGACTTTGACTTTGTTTTTCCTCATTTTTGGAGTATATCTACAATAGGCTGTGGGTCAACAAAGAATGAGCCACAGTCAGCAAATGGCCTTTAAGCCACATTTCCAACACTCCTGTTTTTATCTTCATCAGCGTTGAGCGTGTGAAGTTACGTGTGAGATCAACCTAAACCCTGGTTGACTATTTAGCTCGTCAGCTTCCTTTGACCTGAGCGAACAATGAAAATTAAAGAGACAAGGGGACTGAACTCCAAACTAAAACCGACCAAATGCAACAAAATGCGTACCTAGAGAGCAGCGTACAAGCGAATTCCTGTTGGAAGGTCTGCCTTTTCTTTTATTGTGTCCCACAGTGGCAACCACATGGACATTCTTCTCCTGTCGAGACCTTTTTCATCTGCTTCCTCTTTTTTTTGCCCTTTAACACAGAGACACATATATATGAGGAAAACTTCACATGAACAGATAGAAGCATCTTCATTCTTGAACATGACCATGGTGGACTTACATAGTTGTCTGTGCAGGACCAGTTTGGGTACATCTCTTGGTGGATATGTTTCTCAACGTCGGCTAGATGGTAATACTTTGCTTGATCCGACGCTGAGAGTGACTTCCACTGTGGACACATAAGCACACATTTTTGTCACTCAACAACACTGTCAGCCTTTTTCACCTTGATGTACAGTATATACGTACATACAAAGATGCTGTAAAAGTGATCATACTGTCACAACTTCCCATTGAATTAATCAAAAACAAGAACAACATGAGCTTTGGGGGTGCTGGAAAAAATTATAATTACATTTTAAGAGTTGATTCTTAAAATGTTGTTTTTTAGCCCATCTCCTATCTTACTCGCAGCATTTAAAATTCATACGTCAGCAGCCAAGAGGTGCTTTTGTAACCTGTAACTGTTTTATTGTAATATATATACCAAACATTACATTGCGAGAATCAATGTCAATCCAAAATCGATTCTGAAAAGAATCGTCACCCCAAGAATCAGAATCAGGTTTTTGTAAGAGTCACATCCCTAATGAGCATGTTCTTAGGGGTGAGCAACAGGTGCTAACTTCAATAGATGTAACTTTGCCAGATCACTAACTCTTGTCTACTTTATGACAGACAAGCCAGTACAATCAGTCCCGCCTCCAACTGCACTGTTTTATTAATGAACCAATGAACCAAGGACACACTAATACAAAATGCTAATGTGAGAAAAATAAACTTTACAATCCAATCGTAAGACAAAAGTAACAATTTTTTATTGACCAATCAAAGGGTAAGCAAGCACGTACACACACACACACACACACATATATATATTTACATACAGTGTGAACACTAACCTTGTGACCCACGACTTTATTGGCCTCAGCGTTGTTTCTGATGTTTAGCTCAGCCTTGACCTTTGTCATCTGCTCCTTCCTAAAGATCATGAATGCGTTTGGTGGCTTTTTAATGTAGGCCTTCTCTCCATCCCGCTGGGTGTATTGTTTCCTTTTTCTACAAAAACAAACAAAAAATGGTGAAGGATAAATCCTTCAATGATTGAGACAAAAATCCTTCAAACATCCACTTAAATTGTAAACAGCAACTAAAAGTAAAATAAAAACAGCTTATGGTTCACATACGTACTTTTGAGATTGTTCCTAATACTTACTGGGATGTGGAGACCAGTGTAGAGGCAGCAAGGTCTATATAAGTTGTCCTGGAACACTCTGGCAGCATCACTGAGGGTCCATCAAGGCTCTGCTAAGGACACAAAAAACATTTCTGTCAGAACAATGTTTTCCCTCCCTGATCTGGAAATACTATTGAGAACAGGATAACATATATCTGTACAAACCCACTGTATGAGTTACTTCATAAAATGATCTGGTTATCTAAACAGATCAATAAAATCATCATCATCATCATCATCATTTCTATTTATTCCTTTCATGAAAATGCATATGAGCTGAGGTTTGCAACAACTTTAAACAATTACCAAGTTAAGTCTATCAAATCAATTTGTAGCTTTTAAACAAGACTGCTGGTTTGTGGTTCTCTAAAAAGAAGAAACAATTGCAAAAGATTTATTAGGAATTGCATTGTTATACTTTTTATACTGATACTAACACTAATACTGAAATACTTCCCTTTCAGGTATTTCAGAATGTGTGTCAAAGTTCTTACCGGTGGAGTGGGAGCATGTAGGAGATGGAGAGGCAACTCAGAAACTGTGTCCTGATTGTTCAAGTACTGTGGAGAAGAAAGAGGAATATGATATAATAAAAAAAAAAAATTGTTTTCTTTTTTAATTGAGTAGTCCGGCCTTACCTGCTTGTTAAAATGCTCATTTCCTGTCATTTGGCTGGACAGCGACTGGTCGTTGTGGTCTGCTGAATAGGTTAGCTGGTCGCCCAGGTAGCCTATACCATTTTCTGTTAACAGAGTTAACATTGGCAGCTCTTCTGGGTCGACGAGTGGGGGTGGTGGTGAAAGATTTAAATGGTTGTCCAGGACGTCCATCTCCACCATGGGTTCCAGAAGCGGCATCAGGAGCTCGTACCATTTCACCTCCTCTCCAGTAGCCTCTCTTAGCGTCAGCTCCATGCTGGTGCAAAGATGGAGAATGCTGCAAAACACCCAGAAAAAGAAGTATAAACCTCCACATTTGAATAAAAGGTCCAAGCATCTACTCCTAAGATGTCCTCTTACAATTTTATATCACCTATTCTATCACTATTAGTTAACTTAATTAAACCACCTGTATCCCATTGACTACAGTAACTTATTTTTTAAACTTCAAACAGCCAAAATAATTATAATACTCACATAGAGGAATATCCAAATGTCTGCAAATCAAACTAACTTTGCTCAACTCTACGTTTTGCTTTAGATGCTCCAACCAACAAGTAGAGACTCAACTCTGCCAAAAAAATGTATGGTGAGTGGGATTTATACTGTCCAGGTCACGTGACACCAAATATGTCTTTGTAACGGTCAAGTTTCTATGGTAACGGATGTGCGTCATCAACGATCATTAATAGTAATTGTAAATGTACTTCTATTATTATTTAAAATTTTTGTTTGAAAAAACAACGATATACGCCTCAATTCGTCAGTACATTTTAAAAGTAGTAAAAAGTACACGTTTAGGTATTAAGTTCAATCATAAACTTTACAAGCCAGGCTAGCTTAGCTAGCACGCTAGCATTAGCTGCTCATGTTAGCAAAAGAAAACATACATTCATCAAACTAAAATGGCATTTGACTCCACAAATACGTACCGCTGAATTTCTTGGGTTCATCGTTGGCCTTTCAAGAGGTCAGTAACTCGATATTGAAAGTAGTTATATCCACAATAATGAGCAACTAAAAGTGACCAAACTGAAATAATCACCACTGTCCAAAATGGCGTCTTTTAGACAAACTTTGGATTCCTAAATTTCTGTTTAGTTCAACAGCCTCCAAATGTTACCCTACAGACCAAAACTAACTGTAAACTCCAAAGAGATAAGAGTACAAAAATAACAAGTATTCAACTTAGTAGAAAATATCAAGTGATTTAGTAGTGTTGACCAGCAGGTGCTCTCAAGCTTTTTGGGATTTCTGCCTTCTAAATGAGATTATTTTCAAAAAGACTCTCCTTATTATCCTCATGCCAATTAAATTAAACAAAATACAATTTAGCAATATGTACTGAATGCAATTGGAATTATTTATATTTTACACATTTCAACCTAAATACTTAAGACCTGTTTAGAAGAAATGCAAGTAACAAATCGCTTACAGAAAATGAAGAAGAACACGACTGAAACAGACCAAATCAACTCTCAACATAATGATAACAATATTTGTATTATTCCCTCTTAATAAAATGACCGACAGGAAAATGAACACAAAAGTGTTAACTCTGCTTTGGCTCAAAGGGTTCATTTACAAGCACCTGAAGACACATGACACACTTTGTCCTTCCCTCATTATTCTTCTTTAAATCAAACTTGTCGATTTTAATACGTTTGGGCTTTGCATCTCTTGATGAAGTGGATGAACTTAAATATTTGTCCATGATGTTATTTAGATCAGCAGTGTGCTTATTGTGTCTGGATTAAAGATAATGATTTTCTACTGCATCACAGAAATGTCACTTTTAAATTAATTGACTCTAATGTAAGTGAGTTATTGATTCATAATGTTTGTTTTATTAGACTAGTGGTTCCTACAGAAAGTTACACACTTTGCCATAACTTTATTTTTTGCAAATAAAAAAAATAAAAATTGCAGACCCCCAACCTGTGGCTCTCTCTGGGCATTCAAACGATCGCAACTGGACTGTTTGGTTTGTCTTAGAAGACGTTTGACCTGGATGAATGAGAACATTCAAAGACAACCTGTGGCTCACTCCTGGTCTCCCTGACCTCATTTCGAGAACACCTGATGTAGACAAATGTTTGACAGATGTCATGTTGTTCTTTGTCCACCAGGTGGTGTTCTAGTTTGCACTTTCTCAGGTACAAAAATAGGTGGGACTGATAACTTTTAAAGAAGTGGTCCCCAACCTTTTTGTAACTGCGGTCAATGCTTGAAATTGTTTTATTTTTTTTTGTCATTAAAAAATACAATCATGCAAGGTTACGGACTGTATCCCTGCAGACTGTACTGATCTATATTGATATATAATGTAGGAACCAGAAAAATTAATAACAGAAAGAAACAACCCTTTTGTGCGAATGAGTGTAAATGGGGAGGGAGGTTTTTTGGGTTGGTGCACTAATTGTAAGTGTATCTTGTGTTTTTTATATTGATTTAATTAAAGAAAAAAATAAATTAATAATAATAATAATAATTTCTTGTGCGGCCCGGTGGTTGGGGACCACTGCTTTAAACAACAGCAACATGCGTTTATAAAAAGGAAGTCTTTGATTTGAACCACCAATTCTCTTTTTTACATAGCGGTAGTACAGTAGAATGGATGACAACAAAGAAGCCGGACTAAAACACAAAAAGTGAAGTGAATTATATTTATATAGCTCTTTTCTCAAGTGACTCAAAGCACTTTGTGAAACCCAATATCTAAGTCACATTTATAAACCAGTGTGGGTGGCACTGGGAGCAGGCGGGTAAAGTGTCTTGCCCAAGGACACAACGGCAGCGACGAAGACGGCGGAAGCGGGGATCAAACCTGCAACCCTGAATTTGCTGGCACGGCCACTCTACCAACCGAGCTATATCGTCCCAAAAAAGAGCTTACAACAAGGGTGGTTACCTTTCTCTGCCTTGCAAAGAAAAATATGCAATTCATACACTGACTTTGTCTAAAACTCGATTAAAAAAAAAAATCAAATAATAATAATAAAAAATGTGACTTAATTTTTTGAGACAAATTAACAGTTTTAATCACATGAGGTGCTGGCTGACGAACATAATTTCTGCATGAAAGATACAATTAAGTGTAAACTGTATTGCGCTAAATAAACAGTATTAGGCTTGATAGTATAACATGCATTTTTTTCTCAACCACAGCTGCCAGTATTTTACTGTAAATTCTCTAGGGTTTTTTGGAAACAGGTTACAATACATCAGTTTTTTTCATAGTAATTTACCTTGAGCAAAAACTGTTATTAGCTGTAAAATTAACGGATTCAACATCAGCATCAACATAGTCTAAGTCTAATTAACCAACTATTAGTGATATTGTTATCATAAGCTCTAAAGCAGACAAACAATTTATAGCGGCGACGTGATCACAAGCTTGTGTGGCTATGTTGACATCATCGAGTGGTCTGCTGCTTCCTTGCTTCCCCTAAGTTTATTCTAGATTAAAAATCATGCATCTCACCTGGACATGAGACGTCTGAGTAGGTTTTACCACAAGTTGGTACAATTTGACAGCCATTTTGGACCTGAAACTGGCGAGGCCGGCACAAAAAGACACGTGTTACGCCCGCCCTACACCCCATTTTTTCGTGAGGATTATGAGACATTTTTCATCTAAATGGGAATATATGAACATCCTAGCAGTAGGCATCCTAATGACAGCATACCTTGCACACTAAGTGATGTTTTATTATGTTTGTTGGCTCTGATAAGGTTTGCAGTGAGTAATTATCAGTGATGAAGAAAAAAAGCAAACGATGTGATGTGTTTTTGAAATTATCGCGCCACATATGCTTAAAATGATCAAAATACGTAAATATTAAATGTTATTATGAATGTTCCCGTTACTACATTACTTATATACTTACATCATGTATATAAAACCTCAATGGAGATGTTTGTCTAAGGGCTTTGTAGGTGGAATTGTAAACTGACTTTGGATCACATTTATTTAATATTTAGAATGCGAAAAAAAACATTTGTCGTCATGTCTTTCATAATGATTGTGAACGATAGGCAAAAAAAAGAAAAACAAAGTACAGTTCCCCTTCAAAACTGGGTTACTTAAATCTTGTGTGACCAGGCTGACCACACATAGGTTGTTGACAGTTTGAAGTTGCATCGAAATATAACTAAAATCTGTGCTGAGAACTGCAGCGGCCTAGAAACAAATTTTTAATTAACACTACAATTAAATATTTTATTCAATAAACTGCAGAGTTTCAAGTGACTTTTTGTATGTGTGTCAAAGTTCTTACCGGTGTGTGGGAGCATGCAGGTGATGGGCAGGCCACTCAGAGACTGTTCACTGATGAATCATGGAAGGTGGAAAAGAGGAGGAATAAGATTATTTTTTTGGAAAATGTATTTTTTTTTCAATTGATTTTTTTTCTTGTCCACCCTTACCTGCTTGTTAACATGCTCGCTTCCTGTCATTTGGCTGGGCAGCGACTGGTCGTCGACGTTGATGATTGCAAGGTGTGCTGAAAAGGTTAGCTGGTATTTAAAATGTATTTGTGGACACAACAACAACAACAAATAGCTATCGGTATAAAAAAAACGTTTTAAGTGTGTATATCTGAATGGGGCCAAGAGGAGATCCCAGCGTTTATTAAGCTCTTTATGCATTAATTAAGCTAAATGTAATGTATGCATTAGGTTGTATTGTCTATGATGTCTTACCCAAGAAGATCCAACAAATCTGAGGACTATCTGGAATCCATGATTAAGAACCACACTTGTGTTTTCCTTTCCAGAATTTGTATGAATTTACCTATGGAAGAAAGGACATTTTGCTTAGTAGGTTTTGTCTAACCGCAGCACAATTTCAGATCTGCCAATCTTAAAGACATTTTATGAGTACTCCAACCCCCTCTTTTCTTGTTACATAATGACTTTGACTTTGTTTTTCCTCATTTTTGGAGTATATCTACAATATGCTGTGTGCCAACAAAGAATGAGCCACAGTCAGCAAATGGCCTTTAAGCCACATTTTGAACACCCCTGTTTTTATCTTCATCAGCGTTGAGCGTGTGAAGTTACGTGTGAGATCAACCTAACCCCTGGTTGACTATTTAGCTCGTCAGCTTCCTTTGACCTGAGCGAACAATGAAAATTAAAGAGACAAGAGGACCGAACTCCAAACAAAAACCGGCCAAATGCAACAAAATGCGTACCTAGAGAGCAGCGAGGTGTACAAGCGTATTCCTGTTGGCAGGTCTGCCTTTTCTTTTATTGTGTCCCACAGTGGCAACCACATGGACATTCTTCTCCTGTCGAGACCTTTTTCATCTGCTTCCTCTTTTTTTGCCCTTTAACAGAGACACATATATATGAGGAAAACCTAACATGAACTGATAGAAGCATCTTCATTCTTGAACATGACCGTGGTGGACTTACATAGTTGTCTGTGCAGGACCAGTTTGGGTACATCTCTTGGTGGATATGTTTCTCAACGTCGGCTAGCTGGTAATACTTTGCTTGATCCGACGCTGAGAGTGACTTCCACTGCGGACACATAAGCACACATTTTTGTCACTCAACAACACTGTCAGCCTTTTTCACCTTGATGTACAGTATATACGTACATACAAAGATGCTGTAAAAGTGATCATACTGTCACAACTTCCCATTGAATTAATCAAAAACAAGAACAACATGAGCTTTGGGGGTGCTGGAAAAAATTATGATTACATTTTAAGAGTTGATTCTTAAAATGTCGTTTTTTAGGCTATCTCCTATCTTACTCGCAGCATTTAAAATTCATACGTCAGCAGCCAAGATGTGCTTTTGTAACCTGTAACTGTTTTATTGTAATGTATATACCAAACATTACATTGCGAGAATCAATGTTAATCCAAAATCGATTCTGAAAAGAATCGTCACCCCGAGAATCAGAATCAGGTTTTTGTAAGAGTCACATCCCTAATGAGCATGTTCTTAGGGGCGAGCAACAGGTGCTAACTTCAATGGATGTAACTTTGCCAGATCACTAACTCTTGTCTACTTTATGACAGACAAGCCAGTAAAATCAGTGCCGCCTCCAACTGCACTGTTTTATTAATGAACCAATGAACCAAGGACACACTAATACAAACTGCTAATGTGAGAAAAATAAACTTTACAATCCAATCGTAAGACGGAAGTAACAATTTTCTATTGACCAATAAAAAGTTTGGATTTTGTGCAGGCAAGCACACACACACACACACACACACACACACACACACACACACACACACACACACACACACACACACACACACACACACACACACACACACACACACACGCACACACACACACACACACACACACACACACACACAGATATTTACTTACAGTGTGAACACTAACCTTGTGACCCACGACTTTATTGGCCTCAGCGTTGTTTCGGATGTTTAGCTCAGCCTTGACCTTTGACATCTGCTCCTTCCTAAAGATCATAAATGCGTTTGGTGGTTTTTTAATGTAGGCCTTCTCTCCATCCTGCTGGGTGTATTGTTTCCTTTTTCTACAAAAACAAACAAAAAATGGTGAAGGATAAATCCTTCAATGATTGAGACAAAAATCCTCCAAACAGCCACTTAAATTGTAAACAGCAACTAAATGTAAAATAAAAACAGCTTATGGTTCACATATGTGCTTTTGAGATTGTTCCTAATACTTACTGGGATGTGGAGACCAGTGTAGAGGCAGGAAGGTCTATATAAGTTGTCCTGGAACACTCTGGCAGCATCACTGAGGGTCCATCAAGGCTCTGCTAAGGACACAAAAAACATTTCTGTCAGAACAATGTTTTCCCTCCCTGATCTGGAAATACTATTGAGAACAGGATAACATATATCTGTACAAACCCACTGTATGAGTTACTTCATAAAATTATCTGGTTATCTAAACAGATCAATAAAATGAGCTGAGATTTGCAACAACTTTAAACAATTACCAAGTTAAGTCTATCAAATCAATTTGTAGCTTTTAAACAAGACTGCTGGTTTGTGGTTCTCAAAAAAGAAGAAACAATTGCAAATTATTTATTAGGAATTGCATTGTTATACTTTTTATACTGATACTAACACTAATACTGAAATACTTCCCTTTCAGGTATTTCAGAATGTGTGTCAAAGTTCTTACCGGTGGAGTGGGAGCTTGCAGGTGATGGAAAGGCAACTCAGCAACTGTGTACTGATTGTTCAAGTACTGTGGAGAAGAAAGAGGAATATGATATAATTAAAAAATAATAATTGTTTTCTTTTTTAATTGAGTAGTCCGGCCTTACCTGCTTGTTAAAATGCTCATTTCCTGTCATTTGGCTGGACAGCGACTGGTCGTTGAGGTCTGCTGAATAGGTTAGCTGGTCGCCCAGGTAGCCTATACCATTTTCTGTTAACAGGGTTAACATTGGCAGCTCTTCTGGGTCGACGAGTGGGGGTGGTGGTGAAAGATTTAGATGGTTATCCAGGACGTCCATCTCCACCATGGGTTCCAGAAGCGGCATCAGGAGCTCGTACCATTTCATCTCCTCTCCAGTAGCCTCTCTTAGTGTCAGCTCCATGCTGGTGCAAAGATGGAGAATGCTGTAACACACCCAGAAAAATTAATCTAAACCTCCACATTTGAATAAAAGGTCCAAGCATCTACTCCTAAGATGTCCTGTTACAATTTTATATCACCTATTCTATCACTATTAGTTAACTTATTAAACCACCTGTATCCCATTGACTACAGTAACTTTTTTTTTTAACTTCAAACAGCCAAAATAATTATAATACTTACATAGAGGAATATCCAAATGTCTGCAAATCAAACTAACTTTGCTCAACTCTACGTTTTGCCTTAGATGCTCCAACCAAAAAGTAGCGACTCAACTCTGCCGAAAAAATGTATGGTGAGTGGGATTTATACTGTCCAGGTCACGTGACACCAAACATGTCTTTGTAACGGTCAAGTTTCTATGGTAACGGATGTGCGTCATCAACGATCATTAATAGTAATTGTAAATGTACTTCTATTATTATTTAAAATTTTTGTTTGAAAAAACAACGATATAAGCCTCAATTCGTCAGTACATTTTAAAAGTAGTAAAAAGTACACGTTTAGGTATTAAGTTCAATCATAAACTCAGTGCCCAAGCCTCCATGGGGCCCTAAGCAAAATTTGATTTTGGGGCCCTCTATTTCTGCCAATAATATAGATTGTTGATCATTCACACACCTACTATAAACTCATTGCGGCTCTGGCAGTGTTGTTTACATTATCCTATTGTCAGCCTGGCATGTCTTTACAAATGACATGTAATTTATAAAGATATGGAGGTGGCCCAGTTAAGAACATAAATAATACCAATGAATGAACGAATGATGTCCAGAGTGCCACATATGGTTCCTAATCTTAAAATGTAGAAAACATTCAGCTACAAGAGTGGCCTGCGGTTGAACAGTCCAAGTGATAAAGCTTTGTATTTACAGTAAAAGTGTCATCTTGTCTCATCAGTCTTGTACATATTAGTCTTTAATTACTAGTTTATATTTTTAGTTAATTGTTCATATTTAATGTTTACTTTGTACAAAGAGAGCGCAGTCTACTGAAGTTAAGTTCATCAATAGTTTTCCCCTTTGAAAGACGCAAGGCAAATTCTTTCCATTTCACCATGTTGCTACAATGATCTTCACTGTTTTCATGCTGTTTCAGCAGTGCACCTATGTTGACCTAATCCCGCTGTCCCTCGGCTGCCAGTTTTAAGGACTTTTTGGAAAATAATTTGCAGCAAAAGCAATAGACTGCATCTTTACTTCTTGAATAAGTCAGCCAGCTACGCTTGACTTTTTCCCCATTGACTAGCTGTCTGTAGGTATAATGATAATGAAAACTTCGGCCATCATGCCGTTTGGGGAATGAAAAGTTCTCCTTAATAGACAGTGGTCCTCTGATCACCTGCTCAGTTCTGTCTGAATCTGAGAGGAAAGAAGGCCACTCAGCTGGGTCAACTGGCGGAGCTGATGATGGTCCATGGTGTGAAGGGGACGTTGTGGTGGAAGTTGCTGAGGAAGTGACCAAAGAAAGACAATGACTAAAAAAGAAGGACCTTTAAGGTCATTAAATTGCACTGTTGGACATAATTATTAATCTCAGAATGTTCTGCAGTACAATGAGCAATTATAAAGGGTGTTTTGCAGTTAACTTACTAATATCATCAGCTGTGGTTTCAGACATGGAGGGGACAGTGGGCACAGAGGATGGAGGTGTGTGAGAGAGCACTGTAGAGGATGGAGATGGACCTACGATGAAATACATACATACATACATATAGGCACACATATTAATGAGATACTTTGACTATATTAATTTCCCTTCAGGTGTAATGTTTATACTAAGAAATTAAATGTATACTGTATGGTGACAGTCTTTTCCTCACCTGATTCATCACTCACAGTTGAGCCTGAGGATGTGGACTGGCTCTGGGCTGATTCTGTGCCTCCAAAGTATTTTAACAATGCTCCTGGGGAAGTTTCACATAACTTATGAGTTGATGTAAAACAATTATGTTTATTTTACTCACATAAATTACCGTGCTCTGCTGCAAACAATTTGTGCAAACAACATATCTCACTAGTAACCTGATGCTAAAAACATATTGCTAGCACCGCGCTAGCTAGCTAACGTCACCTAGCTAAAGCTAATTACAGCTACAAATCTCTTTGATAAACTTTTTATTACCAAGTCATGCAAACATACCTTTATCATGGCATTTTTTCTTTTTCTCCTCTTCCACTTTCTTCTTCTTCCTTTTTTCTGCACCTGAAGGATATGTCCTTTTTTGTGACATTGTTTTGCCTCTATCTGCGCTTTTGATGCCCAGTGCGCACTGGCATTGCACGCAATGCATGGCAGGCGGCAAACGTCACAGGTGCAGCAGAGGCAGCTTTACATTTAAACAGAGGCAGGAAGAATCACTAGGCCTAGATCAGCAGCAGCACTCTGTTGACCTAAAAGTGTGTTTTTGTACAATAATATATCTTTGATCATTTACAAATCATCAGTCAGACTCGTACATGCAAAAAATAAAAAATAAGAATTTTTTGTTAATTGCTTTTGGGGGCCCCCTGGTGGCCGCGGGGCCCTAAGCAAGGCCCTAGTACGCTTATGTCTTGGGCCGGCTCTGCATAAACTTTACAAGCCAGGCTAGTTTAGCTAGCACGCTAGCATTAGCTGCTTATGTTAGCAAAAGAAAACATATATTCATCAAACTAAAATTGCATTTGACTCCACAAATACGTACCGCTGAATTTCTTGGGTTCATCGTTGGCCTTTCAAGAGGTCAGTAACTCGATATTGGAAGTAGTTATATCCACAATAATGAGCAACTAAAAGTGACCAATAATCACCACTGTCCAAAATGGCGTCTTTTAGACACACTTTGGATTCCTAAATTTCTGTTTGTTTCAACAGCCACCTAAAATGTTGCCCTGCAGACTAAAACTAACTATAAACTCCAAAGAGATAAGAGTACAAAAATAACAAGTATTCCACTTAGTAGAAAATATCAAGTGATTTAGTAGTGTTGACCAGCAGGTGCTCTCAAGCTTTTTGGGATTTCTGCCTCCTAAATGAGATTATTTTCAAAAAGACTCTCCTTATTATCCTCATGCCAATTAAATTAAACAAAATACAATGTAGCAATATGTACTGAATGCAATTGGAATTATTTATATTTTACACATTTCAACCTAAATACTTAAGACCTGTTTAGAAGAAATGAACGTAAAACAAATGCAAGTAACAAATCTTAAAGCTTACAGAAAATGAAGAAGAACACGACTGAAACAGGCCAAATCAACTCTCAACATAATGATAACAATATTTGTATTATTCCCTCTTAATAAAATGACCGACAGGAAAATGAACACAAAAGTGTTAACTCGGCTTTGGCTCAAAGGGTTCATTTACAAGCACCTGAAGACACATGACACATTTTGTCCTTCCCTCATTATTCTTCTTTAAATCAAACTTGTCAATTTTAATACGTTTGGGCTTTGCATCTCTTGATGAAGTGGATGAACTTAAATATTTGTCCATGATGTTATTTAGATCAGCAGTGTGCTTATTGTGTCTGGATTAAAGATAATGATTTTCTACTGCATCACAGAAATGTCACTTTTAAATTAATTGACTCTAATGTAAGTGAGTTATTGATTCATAATGTTTGTTTTATTAGACTAGTGGTTCCTACAGAAAGTTATACACTTTGCCATAACTTTATTTTTTGCAAATAAAAAAAATAAAAAAATTGCAGACCCCCAACCTGTGGCTCTCTCTGGGCATTCAAACGATCGCAACTGGACTGTTTGGTTTGTCTTAGAAGACGTTTGACCTGGATGAATGAGAACATTCAAAGACAACCTGTGGCTCACTCCTGGTCTCCCTGACCTCATTTCGAGAACACCTGATGTAGACAAATGTTTGACAGATGTTATGTTGTTCTTTGTCCACCAGGTGGTGATCTAGCTTGCACTTTCTCAGGTACAAACATAGGTGGGACTGATAACCTTTAAAGAAGTGGTCCCCAACCTTTTTGTAACTGTGGTCAACGTTTGAAATTTTTTATTTTTTTTTGTCATTAAAAAATACAATCATGCGTGCTTACGGACTGTATCCCTGCAGACTGTATTAATCTATATTGATATATAATGTAGGAACCAGAAAAAATAATAACAGAAAGAAACAACCCTTTTGTGTGAATGAGTGTAAATGGGGGAGGGAGGTTTTTTGGGTTGGTGCACTAATTGTAAGTGTATCTTGTGTTTTTTATATTGATTTAATAAAAAACTAAAAAATAATAAAAATAATAACTTCTTGTGCGGCCCGGTTGTTGGGGACCACTGCTTTAAACAACAGCAACAGGCGTTTATAAAAAGAAAGTCTTTGATTTGAAAAATGGCTTTAAAATGATAAACATTATATCGTTCCACACAGCAGGTGCAAAATAAAAGCATCAATACCAACATACAGCCGTTCTTTAACCACCAATTCTCTTTTTTACATAGCGGTAGTACAGTAGAATGGATGACAACAAAGAAGCCGGACTAAAAAACAAAAAGTGAAGTGAATTATATTTATATAGCTCTTTTCTCAAGTGACTCAAATCACTTTACGTTGTGAAACCCAATATCTAAGTTACATTTATAAACCAGTGTGGGTGGCACTGGGAGCAGGCGGGTAAAGTGTCTTGCCCAAGGACACAACGGCAGCGACGAAGATGGCAGAAGCGGGGATCGAACCTGCAACACTGAAGTTGCTGGCACGGCCACTCTACCAACCGAGCTATATCGTCTCAAAAAAAGAGCTTACATGTAATACTGCCTTGCAAAGAAAAATATGCAATTCATACACTGACTTTGTCTAAAACTCGATTTAAAAAAAATCAAATAATAATAATAAAAAATGTGATTTAATTTTTTGAGACAAATTAACAGTTTTAATCACATGAGGTGCTGGCTGACGAACATAATATCTGCATTAAAGATACAATCAAGTGTAAACTGTATTACGCTAAATAAACAGTATTAGGCTTGATAGTATAACATGCATTACATGTTTTCTCAACCACAGCTCCCAGGATTTTACTGTAAATTCTCTAGGGTTTTTTGGAAACAGGTTACAATACATCAGTTTTTTTCATAGTAATTTACCTTGAGCAAAAACTGTTATTAGCTGTAAAATTAACGGATTCAACATCAGCATCAACATAGTCTAAGTCTAATTAACCAACTATTAGTGATATTGTTATCATAAGCGCTAACGCAGACAAACAATTTATAGCGGCGACGTGATCACAAGCTTGTGTGGCTATGTTGACATCATCGAGTGGTCTGCTGCTTCCTTGCTTCCCCTAAGTTTATTCTAGATCATAAATCATGCATCTCACCTGGACATGAGACGTCTGAGTAGGTTTTACCACAAGTTGGTACACTTTGACAGCCATTTTGGACCCGAAACTTGTGAGGCCGGCACAAAAAGACACGTGTTGCGCCCGCCCTCCACCCCATTTCTTTGTGAGGATTATGAGACATTTTTCATCTAAATGGGAATATATGAACATCCTAGCAGTGGACATCCTAATGACAGCATACCTTGCACACTAAGTGATGTTTTATTATGTGTTGGCTCTCATAAAGTTTGCAGTGAGTAATTATCAGTGATGAAGAAAAAAAAGCAAACGATGTGATGCGTTTTTGAAATTATCGCGCAGCATATGCTTAAAATGATCCAAATACGTAAATATTAAATGTTATTATGAATGTTCCCATTACTACATTACTTATATACTTACATCATGTATATAAAACCTCAATGGAGATGTTTGTCTAAAGGCTTTGTAGGTGGAATTGTAAACTGACTTTAGATCACATTTATTTAATATTTAGAATGCGAAAAAAAACATTTGTCGTCATGTCTTTCATAATGATTGTGAACGATAGGCAAAAAAAGGAAAAACAAAGTACAGTTCCCCTTCAAAACTGGGTTACTTAAATCTTGTGTGACCAGGCTGACCACGCATAGGTTGTTGACAATTTGAAGTTGCATCTAAATATAACTAAAATCTGTGAGAACTGGCGTCCTCGAAACAACTTTTTAATTAACACTACAATTAAATATTTTATTCAATAAACTGCAGAGTTTCAAGTGACTTTTTGTATGTGTGTCAAAGTTCTTGGGAGCATGCAGGTGATGGGCAGGCTACTCAGAGACTGTTCACTGATGGGTCATGGAAGGTGGAGAATCAAATCAAATCAAATCAACTTGATTTATAAAGCACATTTACAATTTACCACAGGGGTAGCCAAACTGCTGTACAATAGGCAGGTTAAAAGATAACACAAGAAAAACGAGCAAACACAGCACAACACAAACAGAGCACGATAAAAAAACCCAAATAAAACATAGAAACAGGTTCACAGCAGGTGCATTATGGGACGCCATAGCAGGATGGAGATCAGAGTGTTGAAGGTCATGGAATAAAAGTGTGTTTTTAAGAGCGATTTAAAAACAGGAAGAGAGGAGGCCTGTCCAACACTCAAAGGTAAGTCATTCCAGAGCTTGGGAGCAGCAGCGCCGAAAGCTGTGTCACCTCTAAGCTTCAGCCTTGTGTCAGGGACCGTCAACAGCAGCTGATCGAGAAGAGGAGGAATAAGATTAATTTTTTGGAAAATGCATTTTTTTTTTCAATTGATTGTTTTTCTTGTCCAGCCTTACCTGCTTGTTAACATGCTCGCTTCCTGTCATTTGGCTGGGCAGCGACTGGTCGTCGACGTTGATGATTGCAGGGTGTGCTGAAAAGGTTAGCTGGTATTTAAAATGTATTTGTTGACACAACAACAAATAGCTACCGGTATAAAACAAATGTCTTAAGTGTGTATATCTGAATGGGGCCAAGGGGAGATCCCAGCTTTTATTAAGGTCTTTATTAATGTATAAAGCTAAATGTAATATATGCATTAGGTTGTATTGTCTATGATGTCTTACCCAAGAAGATCCAGCAAATCTGAGGACTATCTGGAATCCATGATTAAGAACCACACTTGTGTTTTCCTTTCCAGAATTTGTATGAATTTACCTATGGAAGAAAGGACATTTTGCTTAGTAGGTTTTGTCTAACAGCAGCACAATTTCAGATCTGCCAATCTTAAAGGCATTTTATGAGGACGGCGTGGCGCAGTGGAAGAATGGCCGTGCGCGACCCGAGGGTCCCTGGTTCAATCCCCACCTAGTACCAACCTCGTCATGTCCGTTGTGTCCTGAGCAAGACACTTCACCCTTGCTCCTGATGGGTGCTGGTTAGCGCCTTACATGGCAGCTCCCTCCATCAGTGTGTGAATGGGTAAATGTGGAAGTAGTGTCAAAGCGCTTTGAGTACATTGAAGGTAGAAAAGCACTATACAAGTACAACCCATTTATCATTTATTTATCATTATGAGTACTCCAACCCCCTCTTTTGTTGTTATATAATGACTTTGACTTTGTTTTTCCTCATTTTTGGAGTATATCTACAATAGGCTGTGGGTCAACAAAGAATGAGCCACAGTCAGCAAATGGCCTTTAAGCCACATTTCCAACACTCCTGTTTTTATCTTCATCAGCGTTGAGCGTGTGAAGTTACGTGTGAGATCAACCTAAACCCTGGTTGACTATTTAGCTCGTCAGCTTCCTTTGACCTGAGCGAACAATGAAAATTAAAGAGACAAGGGGACTGAACTCCAAACTAAAACCGACCAAATGCAACAAAATGCGTACCTAGAGAGCAGCGTACAAGCGAATTCCTGTTGGAAGGTCTGCCTTTTCTTTTATTGTGTCCCACAGTGGCAACCACATGGACATTCTTCTCCTGTCGAGACCTTTTTCATCTGCTTCCTCTTTTTTTTGCCCTTTAACACAGAGACACATATATATGAGGAAAACTTCACATGAACAGATAGAAGCATCTTCATTCTTGAACATGACCATGGTGGACTTACATAGTTGTCTGTGCAGGACCAGTTTGGGTACATCTCTTGGTGGATATGTTTCTCAACGTCGGCTAGATGGTAATACTTTGCTTGATCCGACGCTGAGAGTGACTTCCACTGTGGACACATAAGCACACATTTTTGTCACTCAACAACACTGTCAGCCTTTTTCACCTTGATGTACAGTATATACGTACATACAAAGATGCTGTAAAAGTGATCATACTGTCACAACTTCCCATTGAATTAATCAAAAACAAGAACAACATGAGCTTTGGGGGTGCTGGAAAAAATTATAATTACATTTTAAGAGTTGATTCTTAAAATGTTGTTTTTTAGCCCATCTCCTATCTTACTCGCAGCATTTAAAATTCATACGTCAGCAGCCAAGAGGTGCTTTTGTAACCTGTAACTGTTTTATTGTAATATATATACCAAACATTACATTGCGAGAATCAATGTCAATCCAAAATCGATTCTGAAAAGAATCGTCACCCCAAGAATCAGAATCAGGTTTTTGTAAGAGTCACATCCCTAATGAGCATGTTCTTAGGGGTGAGCAACAGGTGCTAACTTCAATAGATGTAACTTTGCCAGATCACTAACTCTTGTCTACTTTATGACAGACAAGCCAGTACAATCAGTCCCGCCTCCAACTGCACTGTTTTATTAATGAACCAATGAACCAAGGACACACTAATACAAAATGCTAATGTGAGAAAAATAAACTTTACAATCCAATCGTAAGACAAAAGTAACAATTTTTTATTGACCAATCAAAGGGTAAGCAAGCACGTACACACACACACACACACACATATATATATTTACATACAGTGTGAACACTAACCTTGTGACCCACGACTTTATTGGCCTCAGCGTTGTTTCTGATGTTTAGCTCAGCCTTGACCTTTGTCATCTGCTCCTTCCTAAAGATCATGAATGCGTTTGGTGGCTTTTTAATGTAGGCCTTCTCTCCATCCCGCTGGGTGTATTGTTTCCTTTTTCTACAAAAACAAACAAAAAATGGTGAAGGATAAATCCTTCAATGATTGAGACAAAAATCCTTCAAACATCCACTTAAATTGTAAACAGCAACTAAAAGTAAAATAAAAACAGCTTATGGTTCACATACGTACTTTTGAGATTGTTCCTAATACTTACTGGGATGTGGAGACCAGTGTAGAGGCAGCAAGGTCTATATAAGTTGTCCTGGAACACTCTGGCAGCATCACTGAGGGTCCATCAAGGCTCTGCTAAGGACACAAAAAACATTTCTGTCAGAACAATGTTTTCCCTCCCTGATCTGGAAATACTATTGAGAACAGGATAACATATATCTGTACAAACCCACTGTATGAGTTACTTCATAAAATGATCTGGTTATCTAAACAGATCAATAAAATCATCATCATCATCATCATCATTTCTATTTATTCCTTTCATGAAAATGCATATGAGCTGAGGTTTGCAACAACTTTAAACAATTACCAAGTTAAGTCTATCAAATCAATTTGTAGCTTTTAAACAAGACTGCTGGTTTGTGGTTCTCTAAAAAGAAGAAACAATTGCAAAAGATTTATTAGGAATTGCATTGTTATACTTTTTATACTGATACTAACACTAATACTGAAATACTTCCCTTTCAGGTATTTCAGAATGTGTGTCAAAGTTCTTACCGGTGGAGTGGGAGCATGTAGGAGATGGAGAGGCAACTCAGAAACTGTGTCCTGATTGTTCAAGTACTGTGGAGAAGAAAGAGGAATATGATATAATAAAAAAAAAAAATTGTTTTCTTTTTTAATTGAGTAGTCCGGCCTTACCTGCTTGTTAAAATGCTCATTTCCTGTCATTTGGCTGGACAGCGACTGGTCGTTGTGGTCTGCTGAATAGGTTAGCTGGTCGCCCAGGTAGCCTATACCATTTTCTGTTAACAGAGTTAACATTGGCAGCTCTTCTGGGTCGACGAGTGGGGGTGGTGGTGAAAGATTTAAATGGTTGTCCAGGACGTCCATCTCCACCATGGGTTCCAGAAGCGGCATCAGGAGCTCGTACCATTTCACCTCCTCTCCAGTAGCCTCTCTTAGCGTCAGCTCCATGCTGGTGCAAAGATGGAGAATGCTGCAAAACACCCAGAAAAAGAAGTATAAACCTCCACATTTGAATAAAAGGTCCAAGCATCTACTCCTAAGATGTCCTCTTACAATTTTATATCACCTATTCTATCACTATTAGTTAACTTAATTAAACCACCTGTATCCCATTGACTACAGTAACTTATTTTTTAAACTTCAAACAGCCAAAATAATTATAATACTCACATAGAGGAATATCCAAATGTCTGCAAATCAAACTAACTTTGCTCAACTCTACGTTTTGCTTTAGATGCTCCAACCAACAAGTAGAGACTCAACTCTGCCAAAAAAATGTATGGTGAGTGGGATTTATACTGTCCAGGTCACGTGACACCAAATATGTCTTTGTAACGGTCAAGTTTCTATGGTAACGGATGTGCGTCATCAACGATCATTAATAGTAATTGTAAATGTACTTCTATTATTATTTAAAATTTTTGTTTGAAAAAACAACGATATACGCCTCAATTCGTCAGTACATTTTAAAAGTAGTAAAAAGTACACGTTTAGGTATTAAGTTCAATCATAAACTTTACAAGCCAGGCTAGCTTAGCTAGCACGCTAGCATTAGCTGCTCATGTTAGCAAAAGAAAACATACATTCATCAAACTAAAATGGCATTTGACTCCACAAATACGTACCGCTGAATTTCTTGGGTTCATCGTTGGCCTTTCAAGAGGTCAGTAACTCGATATTGAAAGTAGTTATATCCACAATAATGAGCAACTAAAAGTGACCAAACTGAAATAATCACCACTGTCCAAAATGGCGTCTTTTAGACAAACTTTGGATTCCTAAATTTCTGTTTAGTTCAACAGCCTCCAAATGTTACCCTACAGACCAAAACTAACTGTAAACTCCAAAGAGATAAGAGTACAAAAATAACAAGTATTCAACTTAGTAGAAAATATCAAGTGATTTAGTAGTGTTGACCAGCAGGTGCTCTCAAGCTTTTTGGGATTTCTGCCTTCTAAATGAGATTATTTTCAAAAAGACTCTCCTTATTATCCTCATGCCAATTAAATTAAACAAAATACAATTTAGCAATATGTACTGAATGCAATTGGAATTATTTATATTTTACACATTTCAACCTAAATACTTAAGACCTGTTTAGAAGAAATGCAAGTAACAAATCGCTTACAGAAAATGAAGAAGAACACGACTGAAACAGACCAAATCAACTCTCAACATAATGATAACAATATTTGTATTATTCCCTCTTAATAAAATGACCGACAGGAAAATGAACACAAAAGTGTTAACTCTGCTTTGGCTCAAAGGGTTCATTTACAAGCACCTGAAGACACATGACACATTTTGTCCTTCCCTCATTATTCTTCTTTAAATCAAACTTGTCGATTTTAATACGTTTGGGCTTTGCATCTCTTGATGAAGTGGATGAACTTAAATATTTGTCCATGATGTTATTTAGATCAGCAGTGTGCTTATTGTGTCTGGATTAAAGATAATGATTTTCTACTGCATCACAGAAATGTCACTTTTAAATTAATTGACTCTAATGTAAGTGAGTTATTGATTCATAATGTTTGTTTTATTAGACTAGTGGTTCCTACAGAAAGTTACACACTTTGCCATAACTTTATTTTTTGCAAATAAAAAAAATAAAAATTGCAGACCCCCAACCTGTGGCTCTCTCTGGGCATTCAAACGATCGCAACTGGACTGTTTGGTTTGTCTTAGAAGACGTTTGACCTGGATGAATGAGAACATTCAAAGACAACCTGTGGCTCACTCCTGGTCTCCCTGACCTCATTTCGAGAACACCTGATGTAGACAAATGTTTGACAGATGTCATGTTGTTCTTTGTCCACCAGGTGGTGTTCTAGTTTGCACTTTCTCAGGTACAAAAATAGGTGGGACTGATAACTTTTAAAGAAGTGGTCCCCAACCTTTTTGTAACTGCGGTCAATGCTTGAAATTGTTTTATTTTTTTTTGTCATTAAAAAATACAATCATGCAAGGTTACGGACTGTATCCCTGCAGACTGTACTGATCTATATTGATATATAATGTAGGAACCAGAAAAATTAATAACAGAAAGAAACAACCCTTTTGTGCGAATGAGTGTAAATGGGGAGGGAGGTTTTTTGGGTTGGTGCACTAATTGTAAGTGTATCTTGTGTTTTTTATATTGATTTAATTAAAGAAAAAAATAAATTAATAATAATAATAATAATTTCTTGTGCGGCCCGGTGGTTGGGGACCACTGCTTTAAACAACAGCAACATGCGTTTATAAAAAGGAAGTCTTTGATTTGAACCACCAATTCTCTTTTTTACATAGCGGTAGTACAGTAGAATGGATGACAACAAAGAAGCCGGACTAAAACACAAAAAGTGAAGTGAATTATATTTATATAGCTCTTTTCTCAAGTGACTCAAAGCACTTTGTGAAACCCAATATCTAAGTCACATTTATAAACCAGTGTGGGTGGCACTGGGAGCAGGCGGGTAAAGTGTCTTGCCCAAGGACACAACGGCAGCGACGAAGACGGCGGAAGCGGGGATCAAACCTGCAACCCTGAATTTGCTGGCACGGCCACTCTACCAACCGAGCTATATCGTCCCAAAAAAGAGCTTACAACAAGGGTGGTTACCTTTCTCTGCCTTGCAAAGAAAAATATGCAATTCATACACTGACTTTGTCTAAAACTCGATTAAAAAAAAAAATCAAATAATAATAATAAAAAATGTGACTTAATTTTTTGAGACAAATTAACAGTTTTAATCACATGAGGTGCTGGCTGACGAACATAATTTCTGCATGAAAGATACAATTAAGTGTAAACTGTATTGCGCTAAATAAACAGTATTAGGCTTGATAGTATAACATGCATTTTTTTCTCAACCACAGCTGCCAGTATTTTACTGTAAATTCTCTAGGGTTTTTTGGAAACAGGTTACAATACATCAGTTTTTTTCATAGTAATTTACCTTGAGCAAAAACTGTTATTAGCTGTAAAATTAACGGATTCAACATCAGCATCAACATAGTCTAAGTCTAATTAACCAACTATTAGTGATATTGTTATCATAAGCTCTAAAGCAGACAAACAATTTATAGCGGCGACGTGATCACAAGCTTGTGTGGCTATGTTGACATCATCGAGTGGTCTGCTGCTTCCTTGCTTCCCCTAAGTTTATTCTAGATTAAAAATCATGCATCTCACCTGGACATGAGACGTCTGAGTAGGTTTTACCACAAGTTGGTACAATTTGACAGCCATTTTGGACCTGAAACTGGCGAGGCCGGCACAAAAAGACACGTGTTACGCCCGCCCTACACCCCATTTTTTCGTGAGGATTATGAGACATTTTTCATCTAAATGGGAATATATGAACATCCTAGCAGTAGGCATCCTAATGACAGCATACCTTGCACACTAAGTGATGTTTTATTATGTTTGTTGGCTCTGATAAGGTTTGCAGTGAGTAATTATCAGTGATGAAGAAAAAAAGCAAACGATGTGATGTGTTTTTGAAATTATCGCGCCACATATGCTTAAAATGATCAAAATACGTAAATATTAAATGTTATTATGAATGTTCCCGTTACTACATTACTTATATACTTACATCATGTATATAAAACCTCAATGGAGATGTTTGTCTAAGGGCTTTGTAGGTGGAATTGTAAACTGACTTTGGATCACATTTATTTAATATTTAGAATGCGAAAAAAAACATTTGTCGTCATGTCTTTCATAATGATTGTGAACGATAGGCAAAAAAAAGAAAAACAAAGTACAGTTCCCCTTCAAAACTGGGTTACTTAAATCTTGTGTGACCAGGCTGACCACACATAGGTTGTTGACAGTTTGAAGTTGCATCGAAATATAACTAGAATCTGTGAGAACTGCAGCGTCCTAGAAACAACTTTTTAATTAACACTACAATTAAATATTTTATTCAATAAACTGCAGAGTTTCAAGTGACTTTTTGTATGTGTGTCAAAGTTCTTGGGAGCATGCAGGTGATGGGCAGGCTACTTAGAGACTGTTCATTGATGGGTCATGGAAGGTGGAGAATCAAATCAAATCAAATCAACTTTATTTATAAAGCA